>NC_037675.1:23689379-23813784 GCF_003255815.1 Theropithecus gelada | reverse complement strand
AGTAGCTGGGACTACAGGCGCCCGCCACCTCGCCCGGCTAGTTTTTTGTACTTTTTAGTAGAGACGGGGTTTCACCATATTAACCAGGATGGTCTCGATCTCCTGACCTCGTGATCCGCCCGTCTCGGCCTCCCAAAGTGCTGGGATTACAGGCTTGAGCCACCGCGCCCGGCCGGATTTCTTTTATATTTCTAAAAGTGTCAAGGCTTTGTTCCCTGAAAATGGCTTTATGCTCTAGTCCTCTCTCACCTTGGCCATTAGAACTATAATGTAGCCAGGCGCGGTGGCACACGCCTGTAATCCCAGCACTTTGGGAGTCTGGGGCAGGTGGATCACCGGAGGTCAGGAGTTCGAGACCAGCCTGACCAACATGGTGAAACCCCATCTCTACTAAAAATGCAAAAATTAGCTGGGCGTGGTGGTGCACTCCTGTAATCCTAGCTACTCAGCAGGCTGAAGCAGGAGAATCGCCTGAACCCAGGGGCAGAGGTTGTGGTGAGCCGAGATCGCGCCATTGCACTCCAGCCTGGACAATAAGCACAAAAATCTGTCTTGAAAAAAACTGTAATGTTGCATTGGTTTATAGTCTATTGCCAGAGAGTTTGCTTTAAGAAATTTGATGGAATGAATAGTTGAGTTTGAATAGGTCTGTTTGGTTTTGTTTGGCACTATGAACACCTTTTGCTTCCTGTTACTGCTCGCTCTTTTACACATTTCTTATAATACCACCGATTCAGCAATGTTCTGCAATTATGTAGCATTTCTCTAAATACTATTGTTAGTGAAATAAACGCATTCTGGCTGAAAGTCTAAAATCTCTCCTTTAAGCTCTGATGCCAGAATCTCCAGGTTACTTACTTGACTCAATATACCAAATAAGGTAGTGCCCTTTTACCTCCTGGGGCAGCCCGGTTCTTCTGAAAGGTAGTATTTCCCAGCCTTTTTTGAGTCATGGTACACATAGGAGATTACAGTATTTTTATGGCACACTGGGAAAATCAGTTGCTTATCGCTGGAGACAGTGGAGCCCCTAGGGCCGGAGGTTTTCCAGCCAGACCCGTGCTGGAGTCCAGTAGGTGCGAGGCTGTGCTTTGAGGGACTAAAGGAAGCCTGTATCTTGTGGTGAGGGTTCCACCTCACAACTCACAGATCTCAGTTCCATTTGGCTCTAGCAGCAATGTAGCCACTTCTGTTGGGGTTACTCTTTCTTCACCTTTTTCTTGCCAAAAATAAACTTATCTTTAAATGAAAACTAAATTATTTCTTGTATTTTGGTCCTTTGTTACAGCTGAGATTGGGAATTTTTCTTTCTTTCTTGAATCCTTACTCCCTACCCTGCCTCCCCGCCAATGGAAATCTGTGCTTTATAAGCATTTTAGATTCCGGAAAGCTCTTTAGGTTGAACTACAACCCTCTCACCTCAAAGAATTTGTGGGCCAGGGAAGTCAGAGTGACTTTTGTGAAGTCGTGCGGCTAATGAATGGTAGAGCTGGAGTTAGAACACACGTCTCCCAGCTCCTAGTTGGTTTTGCCTTGGTGTGCTTGAAACTCAGTTTTGAACGTTAATTTTTCTGGATAGTACTCCCATAAAATGTTCTGTGAGAAATACTTGCTGCTTTCTAGTTTTTCTCGCCTGGTTTAAATATTGTCCTGAGTGTAGGAACCCCATAACTGTCTTGTGGGTTAGAATTTAGATGGAAGGATTTGGGGCCCTGTCTCTAGTATCATAAGACATTTAACCTTGTTGCTTTTTTCTTCTAGGTTCACTCTTTGAATTTCCTGGATAAGAGTTCTGGAGATGGCAGCTTGTTGGACACATGGATTTTCTTCAGATTTGCACTAGCTCTGATTTTTATGCAGGAGAAAAGCCCAGAGTTCACTCTGTGTCAGAACAACTTTCTAACAAACATTTATTAATCCAACCTGCCTTTCATTAAATGTAACCTTTTGCCTTCCTAATTAAAGAACTCCATGCCACTCCTCCTTATGCCTCTGGCTCTGTTTTTATTCTTTACTGGTATCAGAATCCTTTTTTTCCCTTCAGTCTTCTGTGCTGAACTCTATGAGTTGGTAACTTACATCTGTGAACCTGCCTCCTTGTTTTCATTAAGTGTATTTGAAGTTAATGGCAAAAGGCAGTGCTGACAACCCTGGGAAATGGCAGTCCTTTGTCTTCTTCCTGGAGCAGGTAATCCTTTACTAATCCTTCGATTATTACAGGTGCTTCCACTCTTATGACAGTGCGTTCCTAGAACTGCATCATTAAGCACTTTGCCAGAAATTGAACTAAGTATGTGCTTCCACATTTACATCTGTTTCAACATGTTTTAGTGGTAAAAGTGAAGTATGTTTTTCTTAGGCAATGTAAACAGAGTGAAAAATGGGGGTTATGTATGTGTTGACTTATATGATATTCTCCAAAGCACCTTCACAAATATTCTCTCATTTTATTCTTGCAATTACCTTAGGGGTTCCTGTCCTCATTAGTTAGGTGAGTAAATTTAAACTCAGATTTGTGACTTGCTTAAGATCAGAGTTCATGACAAAGCTTGGGTGGAACGTAGGTCTGCTGGCTGAAGTCTGGGCTTATCGATGTGTATCATGCTCGCAGCCCTGTTTTCATCTTGGGTGCTGTCGGGTTGCTGTATATGGGGTGCAAGCTATGTTGAGAATGCCACTACTTAAATTTAGCCAACTACCGAGAATGATGAGTTGCGAGCTTCTCCAACTTGGCTGCACGTTAGCATGACTTGGGGAATGTAAAAAGAAAATCCCAACGTCCAGGCCACACCCCAGACCAATTAAGTAAAAATCTCTTGGGGTGGCATCTGTAGTTTGTAAAGCTACCCAGGTGATTCCAGAGCACAGCAAATTGGAGAAACACTGCTCTGGATTCTTGCTACTCAAAATGTAGTCATTGACTACCAGTATTGGCATCACCTGGGAGCACAGGCCTCATTCCCCGCCCCCCGCCCCCCGCCAAACCTAAAGAAGCAAAATCTTCATTTTAACAAGGTCCTCAGGTGATTTATGTGGACAATAAGATTTGAGAAGCCCTGATCTGGAGCAGTGGTTCTCACATTTTGGTGTGTCTCAAGATTACCTAGGAACTTGGTGAAAAAGTTGGGCCTGTATGTTCCTTATTAGCTCTTTGCCTAACTGATAACGCACTGAGTCAGGAGACAGCAAGCTTTTCCTTAAACAAATGGGCATGGCTATGTTCCGCTGTCACTTGACGAAAATTGGCTGTGGCTATGTGGGTCATGGTTTGCCATTCTTAAGTGATACTAGTTCACCGAGATTATGATTGAGCAGTTTAATCTGCCTTTTTTTTTTTTTTTGTATGTGAGACGGAGTTTTGTTCTTGTTGTCCAGGCTGGAGTGTAATGGTGCGATCTTGGCTCACTGCAACCTCTGCCTCCTGGGTTCAAGCAATTCTCCTGCCTCAGCCTCCTCAGTAGCCGGGATTACAGACATGCGCCACCACACCCTACTAATTTTGTATTTTTAGTAGAGAGGGGGTTTCTCCGTGTTGGTCAGGCTGGTCTCAAACTCCCGACCTCAGGTGATTCGCCCGCCTTGGCCTCCCAAAGTGCTGGGATTACAGGTGTGAGCCACCGTGCCTGGCCTAATCTGTTTTATATACAGATGTCATAGACCTTATCAGGAGGCTTCTGGATAATTTTTAGTCTAGAGAAATTGGAATTTTGAATAAGATAAGCATCTGAACTTTGAGACATGGGTTGAAAACTGGGAATAATAGTAATTTTATGAAGGAAGACATTGTAATTGCAGAGTCTTTAATATACAGGTTTTGTTTATTTTTTCATAATGATCTTGAGGTACATGGGACAGGTATTAAATTCCCATTTGCCAGGTCAGCTGTGGTCTCAGAGGTTGTGATTTACCCAAGCCAGTTACCATCAACAGGAAACATTCATCTTTGGTGTGTCTTTTCAATATTCGCTTCAGGGGTAAAACCTACAGACTGCTTTAGAAGTCTTGGGATTAGATTTAGTTAAAGGCTCACTATAGGTAACTCTTGTTTTTATACTTCTGTTGATTTGCCTTATGGTTCTCAATTTCACACGTACTGAAGAATTAACTGTGGACCTGTGAGTAGCCACTGTACTCCAGCCTGAGCAACAGTGTGAGACCCTGTTCTTAAAAGGCCAAGCATGGTGGTTCATGCCTGTAATCCCAGCACTTTGGGAGGCCGAGGTGGGCAGATCACCTGAGGTCAGGAGACCAGCCTGATCAATATGACGAAATCCCGTCTCTACTAAAAATACAAAAATTAGCCAGGCGTGGTGGCTTGTGCCTGTAATCCCAGCTACTCAGGAGTCTGAGACGGGAGAATCGCTTGAACCTGGTAGGCAGATGTTGTAGGGAGCCAAGATTGTGCCATTGCACTCCAGCCTGGGCAACAAAAGCGAAACTTAGTCACAAAAACAAAAAACAAAAAAAAATGAAACAACACTGAAAAAACGCCAGGTGCAGTGGCTAACACCTGTAATCCCAGAACTTTGGGAGGCCAAGGTGGAAGAACGGCTTGAACCCAGGAGTTCAAGACCAACCTGGGCAACACAGTGAGTCCCTGTCTGTACAAAAACAAAAAAAAATTAGCTGGGCATGGCGGTGCACCTCTGTAGTCCCAGCTACTCGGGAGGCTGAGTTGGGAGAGTCACTTGAGCCCAGGAGGTAGAGACTACATGATGGCACCACTGTACTTCAGCCTGGGCAACAGAGCGAGACCCTGTCTCGAACTTAAAGACACATCCCCAAGCCCCATTGCGTTTCTGATTCTTTGGTGTTTTTTCAGCTGAAGTATGTTGAAGGAGTTGATTTTGAGTACTACTGCATGGAGAGTGAGGTAGACCCTAGCATTTCCTGCTCCCCCTTGCTTAACACCTCTGTGGGGTGGTTTATTTTTATTTTCTGTGCTCTTTTATGGGGCCGGAAGCCATTCACCACAAACACTGTGGAAAGTCTATTCCCTGCCATTCTTTGCAGTGGTGGGAAGCCCAGCCCTGAGCACCTCCTGCCCACACATTTCCTGGCCCCTATCACATGGAAACCATCTCTCTTGTTTTCTTCTCTTAGCAGCCTTTACCTTCAGCCTCTTGTGATCACATCCTTTCATCTTGGGCTTCAAAACACTTTTGTTGTGATGGCTAGAAAATACTTGGGGAGGTCACAGAGGCGTGCTCCCCGGTGTTGGAGGTTATAGAGGCCAGGGAGCTTGTTTACAAACTTAGCGGGAGACTCTGCTGCTCTCCTGTCTTGTTGGGTTGCAGCTCGGCTCTGGGAGTCTATAATAAAAGTTTGAGTGCGAAATGACTTAGTAACTACAGTTTGTTTAAAAGTTTTTAACAAATATAAAAAATGAATTTCTCCTGTGGGAGAAAACACTTTCTAGAACAAGGATCTTAGAGGAGGGAGTAGGAAAAAAGCGGGAGGAAGCTTTTGAAGGACTAAACAAAGTATTTTATTTGCTTACATTGAATTTATAGGTAGGTCCAAGTTCTGTCAATGGGATTTTAAGAAAGTATTTTCACACCACCAGAGAGGCAGCCTGGTGTTGTGGAAAACACTTTGATCTGAAAGTGTTGATTCAAGGACTTGTTCTGCCACTTACTCTCTGTTGACCTTTTGCCTCTAAAATTTAGCAAATAATTACACACTTAGGCTTTGTGCTAGGTGGTGCATGGCATTAGAAAAGATAAGACACAGCCCTTCCTGTCGAGGAGTGAGAGGAGTGAGTGAGCGTGGGCCACATGTCTGGCAAACTGTTAAGCACCCTCCTGTTACTTACGTTTCCCTATCATTGCATGAAGGAGGTGGGTGGCATTCTTATTTTCCTGATGAGGAGATGGAGACTCAGCAAGTGTTAGGTTTGAATCTTATTTCTGTCTAGCTGAAAGCATTTGGGTTAGGCTTTGAATGAGATAAATCATAAAATAAGCATGGGGATAATAATACTTCATACTGTGGTTATCCCAACAAAACGTACGTGAAAACATGTTAATGTAATTGCTCTACAAATGTGTCATTCATTCCTTTCAGCGCTCACCAGAAGCTCTGAGGATTCCACGACATACTGCTTTTCTCCCTCAGCTACACATCCATTTCACTGACTTTCAGCTAAAGCACTGTGGTGGCCAATGGCAGGCCTGGCTGTCCCTGGGAGAAGGGGAGAGACCTCCCTAGGAGCCCCCTTTGAGGCCTGCTATTCAGGACTGTTAAATCCCAGGGATAAACAACTTTGTTTTTAACTTTTAATTGAAATTTTCCCTCATGTGTGCATATACACACACGTCAAAAGGCTAGCAAGCTCCCATATGTCTAACAGCTTCAATGATTATCAACATTTAACTCCAATCTAGTGTCAGGGTATAAATAAGAGACATCTGATGGCAGAGCTTATTCTTTCTGTTTTACCCCTTCCTTTCAATTTTTGCTTACCTTGAGTTAAGTGCTACAGAAGTGATCACAACGGACAAGGCGCCTCACTTTCTGAGCCTTAAATTCCAGTAGGGAAGAGAGCCAAATTATTACATAAATGAAATAATTTTGTTGTGAGTGGAGTAAAGGAAAGCAGTAAACAATACAATGTGACAGTAAATGGGGCTGGGGAGGGAGCTGCTTAGAGTGGTTAGGAAGGACCTCTCTGACCAGGTGACCTATAGGCTGAGATCTGACAGCTGAGAAAGAGTCAGCGAAGGGACCAGCCATGGGGAGTGTGTCTGGATATTACTTTAGTTATCCCCATTGGCATATGATTGAGATAATTTTTTTGTTTGTTTTTTGTTTTTGTTTTTTGTTTGTTTGTTTTTAGATGGAGTCTTGCTCTGTTGCCCAGGCTGGAGTGCAATGGCGTGATCTCGGCTCACTGCAATCTCCGCCTCCTGGGTTCAAGCAGTTCTCCTGCCTCAGCCTCCCGAGTAGCTGGGATTACAGGCGCCTGCCACCACACCTGGCTAGTTTTTTGTATTTTTAGTAGAGACGGGGTTTCACCGTGTTCACCAGGCTAGTCTTGAACTCCTGACCTCAAGTGATCTGCCCACCTCGGCTTCCCAAAGTGCTGGGATTACGGGCGTGAGCCACCGCGCCTGGCAACTTCAGATATTTGTGAGGGAGTGCCTCCTAAAGGTACAGAACTGTGCTTTGCCATTCTGATCTTATCCTGAAGGGGGATAAATCCATGCAGGCAGAGTCAGAAAGAGGGAAGGGCCACGGAGGCAGGAAACAAGACACTTAGTCTTCGGGGGCCTCGGAATGCCACTCAGTTCATGCTCCTTCCTCTGATGGCTGAATCTGGAACCACTTGGTATTTCTGAGTCCAAGGAGTTTGGTGGAAAGACTGGGATCTGAGTCTGGTGGGGTCAGGGCCTAGTTCACCGTGATCCTGTGCAAGCCGCTTCATGTGCATCTCATTTGTAAAAGGGGAGAGAATACTCTGCCTACCACTTGGGTTTATCATTCTGATCAAAAGAGGTGATGTTTGCTTTGGTGTTGTACAGATGCAGGGTATTGTTAATAAGGAGTCCAGATAAGGATGTTGTTCCACCCATGTCCCTTGGTAAGTCACTGGAATAACTTGGGTCAGCAAGGATAAGGTGGACACCTTAGAGGTTGGTAAAAATAGAATCTTGCAGCCTCCATTGGAAAGAAGTCCCTTTTAAGGTTTACCTACTTTCCTCCCATCAAGGCTGGAAGCATGAAATGGAGACTAGGTGCTCCCCATTATGTAAACCATATTCCTTCATCTACCTAGACTTAGGTCCTGCCAACCTTGTCTTCTTACGCTTACATGATCTTGCTGTAATATTTTCCTTTTTTGTTGTTGTTGCTAAATTTCATGTGGGCGGTTCAGGGAAAGGGTAGACTTGCACTCCTCCCCACTGCTCAGTGGGATTTTAGGAAGGCTTTGAAAATGGGAATGATCCCCCCCCTCGGATCCTGTCGCCTTTGGAATGGGAACATGCCCACGTTTCCAGAGCAAACAGACACTGGACTCCTCTCTTCTCAAAGGTGGCGAAACCCTCCTGGAGTGATGTGGGGTGTTCTGGCCTGCGAGGAGATGGCTACCCACAGAACCTGCCCGCTGGAGGGGGCTGCAGAGGTCTGGCTCCGTGCTTTCAGATGTGCCCTGCCAGGGGCTCCCAGGGGGTCCTTCTGAAAGCAGAGAAGCCCCCAGGGGTTGAGAGGAGAGATAAGACATGAGCCTTTTCAGCTGTGATGTGGTGAGGCGAGTCAGGGAGGCTGTGAGCACTGTGGGGCCAGAAGTGTTGGCTTCTGTCAGAAACTCGGCCCTGCCTGACCACTGCCTCCTGGCTCCGTCATTTCCTCTCCATCACGCGCTTCCTTCCGGAAGCCGGAAGCAGGAGGCGGGAAGCTGCAGAGGTAGTGACAAAATCACGGTGTAACAAGAAGCTCCTGGGGCCGAAGTGACTGGAGAGGTGGCCACATACTATGAGAAACACCAGCGCACCGGCAGGGCCTGGGGAGTTCTGAGCCGTCCTGGGCTGTGTGAAGCCGTAGCCAGCCCACTTTTTTCTCAGTATGGCAGTGCCATCTGACCCAGCCCAACCCATCTCACTCAGGTCATGGTTCTGGGCTTTCTGATGCATTCCCACTTCATATTTGCATTGGGATTTCAGTTTACTAAGCATTCCACACCCATGATTGCTTTCAATCCCTTCAACAACACTGAGAATAGGTGGGCAGGTATTTTTATCTCTATGTGAATAATAACACGTGGGGACTCAGAAAAATTAAAGGCCCCAGGAGAGAAGGCTCGTGAGGGGCAGTGACACTTAGGGACAAACAACTGGTTCTCCTGCCTCCCGCCTGAGGACTCCTGCCAGAAGATAGTATGATAACAAAAGCCTCTGTCTTGCGATTGCAGCCGTTAACACATCTCTTTCATACCCACTACTCACTGGACTGTTAGCTCCTTGAAGACAAACTCTGTGTTTGTGTGTGTGTGTGTGTGTGTGTGTGTGTGTGTGTGTATTTAATGGGAGCAGTACTTTTTTGAGGCATAATTTACATAGAAGAAAATGCACTAATGATGTATTTGAGGTGTGTGTGTGTGTGTGTGTGTGTGTGTATATATATATATATCCATCACCCAAGATAAAGATATGGAACATTTCCACCACCCCTGAAGGTTTCCTCATGCCCCTTTTCAATCTATCCTTCTACCCCAGAGGCAAACAGTGCCCTAATTTCTATCACCTGTGATGCGTTTTGCCTGTTCTTGGACTTCATCTGTATGGGGTCATAGTTTGCACAGAGACTGAATCCCCAGAGCACGACACAGTCTGGCACGTGGCAGGTATACAATGCCAAAGAAAGCCTGGTTCTTAAATTACCCATGAGAGAGAGTTGGGCCCACTGGGAAACTGAGGCGGTGGGCGATTAGTGACCTGCCAAAGGCACAGCTCTATGAAGTGGTGGATTCCGGACGCCAGCCACCCTAATTCCGAATCCAAGGCTTCCTCCGGGCCCCCAGCCCTCCCTCTGCACTTTCTGCAGGGCTCCAGGTGGAGCGGGTCTGACGATCCCGGACGAGCAGCGCCCCCTGCTGCCGGCCCAGCCCCAAGCCCCTCCTCTCTGTGGAGATGTGACAGGATAACATAGGTCTTGCGCCCAGCAAAGTGACGGGCACAGGGCAGGGACTTGTGGGATAAAAGTCACCCGCCCTTTTATTTTCCTCGGAAAAGAGCTTTTCTTAAACCTTGGGGACTTTCTCTCTCCAGAATTAACAGACTAAGGGAGGAGAGGTCTTTTTGGTGGAGCGCTGCTGCCCCCATGCGGGTGGATGGCGACACTACCAAAGAGCCGGCGATCAAGCCTGGTATTTTTGGGTTTCAGGTTCTGCGGCTCCCGGAGACCTGCAGATTCCTGGTCTCCGGGTCCCTGGGTCCCGGACGTGTCCATCAAGGCGTCCATTAGGGCCATCACCTAATGGACAAACATCAGGGTAAGGGGGGGCTATTGAAGGGGGTCCCTCAGAGAATCAGCCCTAGCTGTGTGTGGGGACAGATACAGCCTCCCCACATCCCTCCCTCCCAGGAGAGCCCTGAGGGTCTGTCCTGTACTAAGTAAGCGCTTAACCAGGTGAGATCGAGGTCTGATCTTGGCTGGTTTGGAGGGGCAGCAGAGGTGCGGTGAGGGAGGCGGCTCAGCAGTGGGGCCAGCAGCACCGCCCCAGCAGGCAGCGGGCCCGGTGCAAGTCACAGAGGGGCCGGCAGCCCCTCCCAGCCTGGCGTGTTGGCCTTGCTGCACCTGCGGCTGGCGGGTGGTGTAACGGCCCAGCCTGCTCCCCTCGGCACGTGGCCTGGGACGATGCTATCTCTAACTCAGTATTTTTAACTCTTCTTTCCAGAGGATGTGGCTTCTGTGGGAGAGCTTCAAAGGGTGCCCTACTTGCCCCTCTTGGTAACCATGACATCATGGAAATGGGAGGGGACCGCCCCAGCCCCCAAACACCTGGAGGGAAGTGGGAGACTTTTTCCACTTCCTGTTCTACTTGTGGCTACTGACTCAATGTCTGACCTGTTTATTAATTGCAAAAGATAGCTCTATGTGTGCTACGCAGAGAGGCCTCAGGCATGTGTGTCTCTGTGTGAAAGGAGGCCTGCACCCCCCACCCCTCACCGCGTTGCCCAGGGGGCCTTGACGCAGACGCAGGGCGCTGGTGGTCCTGCAGCCTTCCCGCAGCCAGAATGACAGCACTGGGTCTCCATGTGCTTGCTCCCCCAGACTCATCCCAGTCAGAAGCTCGTCTTCCCACACATGGATCAAGGAGGTAGATGGGTTTTAGAGTAGGACTCATGGAGAAACTGAGGTGAACCCACATAAAGTGACTGTTGGCCCTGGACCTCGGTGTGGTCACACAGTGAGGTCAGACTCCCAGCTACCCTGTGTGCTTTCCCACAGTCCCTGTCCTCCAGGCTTCATTGGATAGATGTGTGCCTGCCTGGGGGCTGCCCTGACCAAGGGGCCACCACTCAGGTTTTGCTTGTTCTGAAGTTCTTAACAAGTTACTTTAGCTCTTGGCAAAACTGTGAAACATTGACTCACCTGACCACTTCCTCTACTAATCCCCACTTTCCTTTCTCCTGTACTCCCCACTCCTCACACTCAGCTCCCCCCACCCAGAGCCTAACTGCAGGAGTCATTCACTTATTTATTTAATGGCATCTGTTGTGTGCCAGGCACTGTTCTAGTTTCTGGGGACATAGTGATGACAAGGAATATTCCCGTCCCACAGAGCACACAGGCCAGGGGACTTCCTCACCAGGATGGTACCTGATAATAAGGTGCTATAGGTCTGTCTGTATACATGATCCCAGGGGAGTTGAATTTTATGTTTGGACCTAAAAAATAAGCAAACCCTTAAGACTCAGATGGCTGCCCCCAGTAAGGGTAACAGCAGAGGGGTTGCTCTGTCAGAGCCCAAGACCCCACCAGGACACTCCTGAAACACGTGCTTGCGTAGCCTGCCATTTCGCCTGAGTGGCTGTGACTCCAGTTGCCCTCAGAGGTCAGGTCTCCGAGTGAAGTTTCAGAGAGTCCTCTAGAATCTTAGGCCTGGGGCCACGAGAGCTCATTTAGTCCATTCTTATGCCTTTGGGACTGGCCTGTGCTTAAGTCCTTTGGGACAGTAGCGCATGTGTCCAGAGAAGTCCCTTCTACAACTGGCCTTAGTAACATGTTCCCTGCTGGGATGTTGGCCTGAGGTTGGGTCCAGGCTGGTAGAGCTGCAGCTGCAGCCCATGGCCCTGGCTCGCAGGGTCTGTGGGTCTTCACGTTCGGGCTCTTCATGACTGTGTTTCCAGGTCTCCTCAGCTTCCTATTCCCTCCAGGCCAAGCAATGCCCAGTTCCTTATAGCTGGGCCCTCTGCACTGAGGGTCTTTATTGTGGTGGTGCTAGGCTCAGTGCTGACCTGCCCGGTGGGCACAGGAGCCCTTCTCCTGAGCCTTCTCACAAGGCCACTCTAATTCCCTCTGACATCCCCGGTGGGCTCGGAGCCAGACATGCGAGCAGAGCAGTCGGAGATGGTTGGAGTCTCTGGCCCCACCCCCAACACTTGCTCAGCCTCAACCCACTTGCTCCTGGTCCACCCCTCTGACCTCTGCCCTAACTGGCTTTAGGTTTAACAGCCTCAGACGTGAGGGAAGGTTCTTGCTGAATAGAGCATCTCCTGGATTTAGATGGAAATTTCTCAGGGGTGGAGCTGAGCCCGCTCTCCAGATGGCTCCCTACCTGCCCTGGCCTTGTCATCTTGCCTCCTTGCTTGGGTGTGGGTGGGTCCATAGCCCCTGCTGCATCACCTTGCATAGATCTGTGGGAGGCCTTGGGGGACCAGTGACTGTCCTTGCTCTCTGAGGGCACTGGGCTGGCAGGCCTCCACAGGCCTCCACAGGCCTCCACAGGCTCCCGCAGGCCTCCTGCAGGTCTCCTGCAGTCTGGGTCGCCTCTAAGATTATTGCAGGGGTCTATCTTTCACCTCTTCACTGCCTTCCAGGCTCCTGTTTCCTTCCCTCAGCCCTATGACCTCCATGTCACTGCAGCCAACTCAAAAGAGCAGACCTGCCTCCCCAGTCACCCACACTTCCCTCGCCTGAATCTTTTTTCTACAAAGCAAAATGAATTACCACTTCAGGGGGAAAAGAAAGAGAAACTAACTGGCCCTCAGTTTTTAATGGTTGATAAAGGCTTGCTCTATTAACCCTCCCAGGGGCATTTTCATTTAATACAGGGAAGAGAATGCTTTAATTATAAGAAATTCCCAATGGTGGAATCTCTGGCATTGTGTCAGACTGGTGAGGAGGTAGAGGGCCCCCAGAGTTCCCCGAAGGTGGCAAACCCCACCTTTGTGAAGGTGCTACAGTCCTACTATGTGTGAGGGTGGCCCTGCTGTGATGGAGTTCTGAGCCCTTTCCCTTTGGTGATCTTTAAGGGGATTGGATGTAGGTGAGAGATGGGGCAGCTTAGAAAGAACTGGGGATTTTGTGACTCCCCTCAGTAGGGCTGACCAGGAGAGGGGACACTGGTTCTTAATTCTACGGGGGGCACAGAATCAGCGGTGCAGGGAGTGGGAGGCAGCCTCCAGTCCTACCCGACATTTCGTAAGTGGTGACACATAAGCCTGTAGAGGGCAGGGGTGTGCTCTAGGTCACCTATTAAAGCTGGTACAGGTTAAGTATCCCTAATTCAAAAATCTGAAATGTGAAATGCTCCAAAATCTGAAGCTTTTTAAGTGCCCACATGATGCTCAAAGGAAATGCTCACTGGGGCATCTTGGATTTCAGATTTTTAGATTAGGGATGTCGAATTGGTAAGTATAAGGCTAATATTCTACCTCCGACTCGAAAAGAAATCCAAAACCTGATACACTTCTGGTACCATGCATTTCAGAGAAGGGATACTCAACCTGTAGCTTCTTCCCTATGAAAAAAAGCAGGCCTGAGCTGTAGCTGAGAGGATTTACGTATTTCTGGCTGGGATGGTCAGACGAATAGGGGAACCATGGAGGTATTCAGGGATGGAACCCTCTCCCACCCCCGGGCGTTGGTAAGCCTCAGCTTTGGGTTTTGGTAGCTGTGCTTGCTGGGTGGATGGGGGAGTGGTCTCTAAGCTGTGTTCCCCTCGGCATCCCTGACCCTGGGGAAAGGTGCTCTGGCAGCAGGAGTCTCAGGAGGGAGAGCACAGTGTGCTGTGGATCCCAGGGAGCCCCATGTCTTTTCTTCCAGGGTAGAGCTCAGGGCATTGACTCTCCTTGGTCAAATCTCTGGGCTCGTGGGGAGACAACTCATCTCCTTTTTCCTCATTCTCACATCCGGGATGGTGGGAACATAAAGTCCTGCTGGGGCCACAGCCTCCTCTCAACCCTGCTCCTGCTGTCAGATTGGGCACCTCAAAGGCCTGGCGTGGGGCTGGGCCAGGCAGCAGAGTGGTAGGTGGTCCCCAGCCATGAATTTGTGAGACAATGCAGTTTCAGTGGAAACCCAGTCTGAGAGGAGAGGCAAAGGAAATGCTCCTGAAGGGCAGGAGACGTGGGTGGCATTTTGGGGACACTTGCTGTGTGGTCCCTGTCTGCTGTAGGTCACTGCCACCCATGTGTATGGGCTCCTGTTATGGGTGGTCCCGTGGCGTGGCATGAGAGTGGAAGAGAAGGGGCCCAAGCCGGTAGGTGGGTTTTCCTGGCCCTCAAGCATAGCCTGCTAAGCGGAAGCTTTTAGAGGTTATTCCAAGAAGAGGTTGACTTAGGCAGCTTGTTGAATGAGGCTTCCTGGACCGCATCATAGACAAATGCCTTGGTTTTTCTCTGCCCAGCTAGTGATTACCAGCAAGCAGAAAATGACTGCAACCAAACCCAGTCAAACAGAGGCACAGTCTCTGCTCTTCCAAACCATTTTAATGAAGCCATTGGCAGCAGGATATACAACACACCCAGATACACAGCATAGCAGGGCCTCGATAATGAGATAATTTCCCCCCATGTCTTGAGAAGAAGAATAGTATGTATTTCTTTATGAACCCTGTTTAAAAAATATAAACCCCTCACAACATTCTCCAGGACCTAGAGCCCAAGAGAACTCACTGAGGATCCATTATCTGTGGGATGGTGGAGGCAGTCTCTGGGGAGCGGGAGGGAATGTGCACAGCCGGGGCGGCTGCAGCAGCCTTGCCTCTGCTGTGAATGTCAGGCAGTGACAAGCAGCAATAAGGGAACAGAGGGGGTGGCAGCAGTGTTTGGCAGCTCTTCGGCAATCTTAATCACAAATTTGGGTAGGATCCAGTTGGTGGCATTGCCGGGGGGCACAGAGGTGGTAGCAGCTTTCTCCTCCATGGGGGTGGGAGAGTCCCCTCTGCTTGGAGAGGGAGAGGAGGGGCGATGCAGAGGAAGGAACGAGGGGGCACAGGCTGTCTTACAATCCTGCAGACCTGGAATGAGGAAGAACAGAAGTCAGGCTGGACACTGAGGAGGACCCAGGACTGTTAGGGGTGTGATGGAGATGGCTCTGTTTGGGGCTGTGTGGTAGAGTTCTAGGAGCAAATGGACCCTGGAGTTTTTATTTTTTTATTTTTTTGAGACAGGATCTTGCTTTGTCTTCCAGGCTGGAGTGCAGTGGCATGATCACAACTCACTGCAGTCTTGATCTTGCAGGGTTCAAGCGATCATCCCATTTCCGCCTCTTAAGTAACTGGGACTACAGGTGTGCACCACCACACCCAGCTAATTTTTTCACTTTTTGTAGAGGCGGGGTCTCCCTATGTTGCCCAGTCTGGTCTCCAGCTCCTGTGCTCCTCCTGTCTCTGCCTCCCAAAGTGGTGGGATTACAGGCGTGAGGCCCCGCACCTAGCCTGGAGTTTTTTTGATGGTGATGGAGCAGGATGCAGTTGTCAGCAAGATGACTGGGGACCCTGGGGGAGGAGGGCGTGGAGACTCTAGCCAGGATTAGGGTATAATATGAGTGTAATGTCTTCTTTCTACTGAGCTAAGAGGGCCATATGGGGAGAGAGGACATGAGGAGAGGCCTTGGGGGTCCCTTTAGGTCACATGGTGAGAGAAGTACAGCACAAGGCATGCGGTGTAAACGGGTGTCTCTCTTCTTCCACTCATTAGCTGTGTGGCCTCAGTTTCTTCATTTCTGTTCTTCCTACCTCATAGGGGAGAAGTTCAACTGAGGTGGCTGAAATGAGCATGTTTTATAGTGTTTCAGGCCATTGTTATTGCACAAGAGGAATTTGTAACAGGAAGAAATAGAAGAGTTTGGTGGGCTCACTCAGGCTTTGGACTTAAGAGCAAGACCCTGCAGGGAGGCTTGCTCTCAGAGCTTAGGGTGCACCCAGAGACCCGCGTGCCTAACCCCCACTCCCCAGCTTCAAGGCCCCTCACCTCAGCTGGACCACAGCCGCAGCGTCATGAGCAGATTAAACCCGGCCACTTTCAGGAGGAGGATTCGGAACCCAATCACTGACAGGTTTTGAAAGTTTAGGTTCATATCTGTAAAACCAAGAGGCCACAGCGGTTATGGGCTTGCATGTCCCAGGCCTGCATGGTCTGCAGGACACACCCATGGTTTTCCCCAAGGCAGAGCAGGCTGGGTGGGGGAAGCCTGCGGCTCCTGCATCGCCTCTCCCTTGCAGCTTCTGTGCATATCCCCTTGCAAACATATTTCGTGCATTCTTCCAGGGCCAACAGTATTTTGTGTTTCAAGACAAAAACACCAACTAGACTTGGCTCTTATTTTATTTCCGAGCCCTTCTGGGGATGGGGTAGCTGCTCAGAATTTATCATTTCAATCCCTGGGGTCCATAGGGGCCCCTTAGTGAGTTCCGCTACCACGGGAGAGATGACTCAGTAAGAACAACTCAAATGGAAATGAATATGGGCCCAGGGTGGGTGTGAGGAGTGGTGGGGGGTTCTTGAGAGACAAGACCATTGCCTAGAGCCTATGTGAGGACTGTTGCTTTTCTTTTTTTTTTTTTTTTTTTGAGACGGAGTCTCGCTGTGCTCCCAGGCTGGAGTGCAGTGGCCTGATCTCAGCTCACTGCAAGCTCCGCCTCCCGGGTTCACGCCATTCTCCCGCCTCAGCCTCCTGAGTAGCTGAGACTACAGGCGCCCGCCACCACGCCCGGCTAGTTTTTTTTTTTGTATTTTTAGTAGAGACGGAGTTTCACCGTGTTAGCCAGGATAGTCTCGATCTCCTGACCTCGTGATCCACCCGCCTCGGCCTCCCAAAGTGCTGGGATTACAGACTTGAGCCACCGCGCCCGGCCCTGTTGCTTTTCTTGAAAGAAGGAAAAACCTCTTGGCTGTGAAACTGTCCTCAGGATGATCCGGTTAGTTTAGGGCTATCCCTAAGGGAGTCAGAAATTTCACAGCTGGGCCACCCAGGAGCTCTCTCTGGCTCTCTTGACAGTGGAGCTGTTGTAAGGAATACAGAGGCCTAGGAAAAAGTCCTTGGTCTATTGAAGCTAGAAACTCATCCTCAAACTGCTTAGAATGGAAAGTCAGAGATTGTGAGAGGGATTCAGGAGAGACCCCACCCAGCTCTGGGCAGGTCTTGAACTGCTGTTTCCATTCCTCATCATTCATTCACACATCTACTCATTTCTTCCCACTCCCTCATCCAGACAGGATTATTGCGGGTTTATCACTTCTGCAACCCTGTGCAAACCCAGGCTAGACCCCTGTCTTACCTGTTTCAAAGCTTTTCTCAACCAGGTTGGCATCACAGACACTTTCTGAAAGGAAAAACACAGACATTCTTTCAGCATCCAGAGCAGGCTGACTCTCCCACCCCAGACCTCCTAGTTCTTGGGCAGGTGAACATCTACAGCCTTTCCATGCTTACTTGTGGAGAGATCTGGAGGGAACTTACAGCACCCGGGCACATGCTAGGGAGGGCCCCTGGCCTTGGCAGGACTGATACCTTGGCTCCTGGACACCATTTCTATTTACTCAATATATACTGTTTGTGCAAAGTACATGTTGCATTACATAGGCCACAGGTGCCATCACACATAGACCCTGCTCTTGCGTGGCTTCATTCTGGAGTCCAATGGAGGCAGTGAGGCATACACAGTGGCAAGGGCCGTAAAGAGTATAAACAGGTACTTTCATGTGTTCCAAAAAGTTTTGATCCTTGTACCCCAAATTTGTTCCTTGGTTTCATCTTAATAAAATGGCACTATCATTGACTTAGCTGCTCAGACTAAAATCCAGCTGCCTTCCTTGATCCCCTCTTGGCTTTCTCATCCCTGCATGGTTCTACCTTTGAAACCTGAATGGTGTTGGTCACCTCCCTGCCACCACCCTGTCCAGGCCTCCATCATCTCTCTGCTGCAACTGCTCCCTTTCTGCTTCTGCTCTTGGCTTACAACCCACTCTCCATACAGCACTCAGATTGATCTTTAAGAAAAGCAGGCTGGGTGTGGTGGCTCGCGCCTGTAATCCCACCACTTTGGGAGGCTGAAGCGGGTGGATCACCTGAGGTCAGGAGTTTGAGACCAGCCTGGCCAGCATAGTGAAACCCTGTCTCTACTAAAAAATACAAAAAATTAGCTGGGTGTGGTGGTAGGAGCCTGTAATCCCAGCTACTCGGGAGGCTGAGGTGGGAGAATCGCTTGAACCTGGGAAGCGGAGGCTACAGTGAGCCGAGATGCGCCATTGCACTCCAGCCTGGGCAACAAGAGCAAAACTCCGTCTTAAAATAAAATAAAATAAAATAAAATAAATAAAATAAGCAAATTAGGTGTCCCTCCGCTGCTTGAAGCTGATCAACAGCTTTCTGGTATACTTAGAATACTGTCTGCCCTCTCATGGCCTAGGAGGCCCTGTGACTTGGCCCTGCCTCCTTCACTCAACTCATGCCTGCTCCTCTTCTCCTTTCTCATTGAGCTCCTGTCCCAGGCCTCTATAGGGTCCTCTCCCTGCCCTTGGTATGCTTGGTACCTTCAAGTAGCATTTCTTCAGAGAGCCCTTCCCTGACTTTTGTCGTGAAGGTGGCTGTTTTCTCAACCCTGAGTTAAAACACATTCCAATCTGAAGTTTTCTGGACTTTTCCCAGCTGACAGATGGGCTCCCCTAACTAGAATGGAGCTTCCTCTGGGCAGACCCCTCATCTGACTTTTATTCCTCCACGTCAGCACCTGGTGCATTCATGTACCGGCACAACCAGTGCTTGGTGGGTTAATGAGTGACTGCATGAGATTGACTTAGTAAGCTGGGAAAGATTTTTTGGCAGACAGGGAGAAATAAGGAGAGGCAACTTGGAGAAGGGCTTTAAAATGAGGCGTAGAAGAGCAGTAAGGGGCAAACAGTCCGAGCAAAGGCAGGCAGGTAGGAACTCAGTTGGAGAGACTGAGGCTGGGCCCAGTGCCCTCTCCTGCCACCTTCTCTTCATCTGCTTTTTTCCCGTGTCATTCTCTGGACTGCCAGGACAAGGCTCACTGTTTCTCAGTAAAAAGAGGGTTTTGTGGCAATTGATGAGGCCAAGACCACCAATCTGAGGAGTTTTAGACATCGTTGACCAGAGCTCTGGGCAGAACCAGGCCACTCCTGAAGCAAGGAAACAGCCTGAGAAGGCACCAAAGCCGCCCTTACCTGTGCCGGGGAAGAAGGTGTCTGCTGGAATAACGCTGTCCTTGAAGGCGCTTGTACATGCAAAATCGGATTTGTTGCTCCAGGCCACAGCACCGTTGCTCTTAAAGTCCATAGACCTCATGTCTAGCACAGTTTTGTCTGTGATATGCACGTCAGAATCCTTGCTTTGTGACACATTCATTACAGAATCAAAATCAGTGAATAGGCAGACAGAGGTGTCATTGGATTTCGAGCCTCTCAGCTGGTACACGGCAGGGTCAGGGTTCTGGATATCTGTGGGACAAGAGGATCAGGGTTAGGACATGATCTCATTTCCTTCTTTGCCCCAACCCAGGCTGAAGTCCAGATGCCAGTGATGGACAAGAACGGGGTTCCATGGGGCTGGCAAGTCATGGTCTCATGCTTTATATGGGAAACAGCATTTTAGAAACCAGCTGTTTTTGATGGACTGGGACTCAGGGACAGGCACAAGCTATCAATCTTGGCCAAGAGGCCATGATTTCAGTGAACGTTCACTGCCAGGCCTGGCCTGCCACTCAAGGAAACCTGAAATGCAGGGCTACTTAATGATATTGCTTATTCTTTTATTTAATAGGATCTTCTTCAAAACCCCAGCAATATAACTCTGGCAGAGCAAAGGCAGGCATGGAAAGAAGGCCGAGCAAAGCAAACTAGTGGTCTCCCCAACTTAAGCTGGGCATTAGCAGAATGGGAGGTTTATGGTATGTTGGCATTAAGTTGGGAAATCTATCACATCACCAGGAGATTTCCCTCTCATTGATAGAGGTTTTGAACTATAAATCAGAACACCTGCGTCTAAGCCCCAGCACTACTGTTTACTCGATATAAGGCCTTGAGCAAGTCACAGCAGCTCCTTACGTCTCAGGAATTTCATCTGCAAAATGAATATGTTGCCTCATCCACCTTCCTAGCCAGGCTCTTCTGAGAAAGAAATGAGAGCTTCTCCATATAAAAATCTATTTAATAAACTGTAAAGTACCAAACAAATGTTAGTTGGAGCCATTGGCCCTGGCAGAATATAGCTGTGATAAAGTGCTAGTGAGTCATGCAGGGCCACAGCGTCTATCCTTCACCCTCAGAAAGCAGGACCTGCTGGAGGCTTTTCCTTAGTGCTGAGACTCACTCTTTAGTGTTTCCGTAGGATTTTGTGTTTTTAATGTGACTCTCATTGTTTATTCTTTCCGACCTCCTGCCTTTTGAGGAGGAAGCAGAGGTTTGTCGGAGGATTAGCATGTTGGGGCCACCCAGAGAGTTTCCAGCAGGGTGGGGATTAGAATTTCCCACCCAGTGGTTCTCTGCTCCCACAGCTCCTCACATGCACACAAGATTTCTCAGACCCTGGTGATTCCCCGACAGTTGGTGAGCCAACCATGGTGGCCTCGGCAATGCCGACATCCAGCTGGATCCAAAACCAAAGAAATCAGCCCCTGGGATGCTGAGTGGAGGCAGAGTTGCCTGCAGCATGCGGCTGCCCCTGGAGCACTGGAGCAGGGGTGGGCTCCATGGTCAGAGGGGAGAGACATCCAGAGCTGTGGCTCCAGAGGATTCTGCCTACTTCCCTCCAACCTCCTTATACTTGGGCAGCCTGACATCTCTCTGGGTGAAGGCCCTAAGGCATAGTTCCTTTGCTGGGAAGGGACAGACAGAAAGCCATTAGCTCCACCAACACATCCCCCTGATTGTTAGTCATCAGTGGGGGTCTTGGGAAGCACTGCAGAGGGGGAGAGAAGAGTCTGCAAGTGCTGATCCTCAAGCCAATCTGCATCTGGTGGCCCCTGATCAGGGAAAGTGGGCGGCTTTGTGGGGCAGAAACCCAACTTTGAGTCCTGGTTAAACACTCACTCAAGTCCTGGGGCCAGTGGGTGTCAGACTGGAGAAGATCTAGGCTGCTCTGTCTAGTATAATAGTCTCTAGCTACATGTGGCTGTTGAAATGAAAATTAGTCAATGTGAAATAAAATGTTTTCAATTAAAAATGGAAACTTCATTTCAAGAGCTCAATAGCCACATGTAGCTGGTGGCCATTGCGTGGGACAGTGGAGATTGACAGAACATTTCCATTGCCACAGAAAGTTCTACTGGACACTGTTGGTATAGGAAGCGCAATGCCACGGAACACAAGACTCCGAGAAATGGCAACAGGGGCTGAGTTAGAGGTACTGAGTTTTTTTTAGCCTTTTTATACTTTCATCCCATGTACCTTTTATACTTTTTATCCCCATGTACCTCTAGTTCAACTTTATCTCTTTGCCACTTTTAATTTGGAGGTGTTTAGGGGTCTGCCTGCCAGAACCCTTTGGGGACAGACATCCTATTCTACCCTAGTAAGAATAACACATCCCATCACTGATGATATGAGAAGGTAGGCTTGGCAAGACGGAACCAATTTTTTGATGTGGAAGTTCAGCTATTCTAGATCCTAAACTGTCCTTTACATTCAAAATGAACTGCAGAAGCACATGTGCTCTAGTGCTTTAAGTCCCTAGGGACACAGCAGTGCTTGAAAGCTCCCTTACCATTAAATCTGTCCCCTGTAGTTGGGCACTAGGGACCCAGAAATCAGAATTAGTGACACTGGCTCTGGGTCCCACTGAGGTTCTAGTGAGCATCAGGAAACTGTGGGCATGGGCAGACGTACGGGGAGAAATGGAAACTCTGGTTCCTTTGCCAAATTGCTACTGGGAGGTAACACCTTCATACCACTCCCAGTGTCTCTATTACAGAATCCCTTAGGTTTCTCCTCCTCTAAGGTGTGGGATGATGCCTCTCAGAGCCCACTGAGGAAGGAGAGGGGAGGTCTGCAGCACCGTAGCTGGCTCCTCTCACCTTCACTTCTGGTCTGCATCTCTAAATCGGATTCTCAGTTTCCCAATGGCTGGCTGGCCCGGCCCTAATTTCTGTATTCTCGTGCTCTAGTATTTCCTTTTTCCATGCCTAAAAAGACATGTTCTCTGAGTACTTTTCAACCAATTTTATTATCAGATGTATACTTAGGCTACAATGCATGTGCCTTCATTATTCCCAAGATCATGCCTTCTTTCTTGTTGTTCCCTATGCCCAGAACTCCCCTTCTCTCCTTTCTCTGCCCATACAGATCTTATCCATCTTTTGGGGCTCAATGAATCCTTTGTACCACATGAAACTTCTCAATCTAGGCCAACTTTTCAGCCAGCACCCTATCCCCTCTGAATCTCTATTGTGTCCATTGACATCATCAGCTGGTCAATACTAGAACAGTTTTCGGGCTGCTTAATTTACAACAGTTCTGTACCTTTGTCTAGTTTTTATACCACTTGAGGACCGGACAGGAATCTATCTTACACTTCATACTCAGTCTAGCATTTTATAGAGTGATAGTCACATAGAAGGCATTTTACAATATCCATTGAATGATTAAAGTCAAATTTTAATGTGTTTGACCTAGAGAAACATGAATATTCAAGACAGATAGTGATGCATTTCCCTTCCCAGACCTCTGTAAGACAATTAGTTACAACATCTTCAGCAAGCCTCACCATGGTAATAAGTGATATCCCCAGAGAAAGGATTAGCGACACTGGCCCATGGGGTTGCAAGTGGTGCCACCTGGGATGACTCACCAGATATAATGAACACATGGGTTCCTTTCCCAAATGTGAGTTTATCAATTGTTCCTCCAGTATTCACACCACGGGTGACGCCATTGCAGAAACTCACAGGACCTGCCTGTTACTTAAATAAGAGAAACACTGATCTCCCCCACAAGGCAGGAGAATCACACTCCTAAGAGTTAGACCTTCTGCTCTTTTGCACTGAAATTTTGCTTCTGATATGTACAGTTCTCCTCCTGCTCCATTCTGCTGTGGTTCCCTGGGCTGAGGTTGTGATTTCATATGGTTTCAATTAACTAAGAATTCAGTAGAACAAAAACCTCAATTCCAGGCAGCAGTATCTTGGATACGTTTGTGGAAGGTTCAGGAGTCCTTGCTCATCGCCTGCCTCATGGTTCCTAAGGTCCCAGCCTAAGGATGATGTCTGCAGGACACTGAGTGCTGGATGGGAGGATTTCCTGGGGATGGGTGGAAGAAACTATTTGGGAGCCCACAGAGGAAAATACCTGGGCTCAAGTCGGCATTTTGGACAAAGAAGAAATAGTTGTCCATCCTCCCTTGCTCTCCTGCTTCATTCTACTTACTTGGCCGGATGCTCAGTCTGGTCCCTGATCCAAAGATGATCTTGGAAGCACTGCTGTACCCCCACTGTGGGTAAGGTCTTTGAGATAACCTTCTTGATGCTAACCTGCTGGGACCCACTGGGGTCTCAGAGCAACATTCTAAAAGGCTCACTGGGTCTTTGGTGCTTCCCACGGAAGCAATTCCCATTTCCCTTTATGATAGTGTAAACCTTAGTATAAGCAAAGCCTCAGTAATAATAATTATAATAAGATTTTAGAAAAGCTACTACTTATTGATCACTTTTTACATTCTGGCCATTATCTCATATTATTATGATGTAGTTACAGTCCTTTTGCTGTTGAGAAAGTGGAGGCTTTATTGAAAACAGCTGGTGAGAGTAGAGCCCGAATTTTCCCCAGGTCTGTGGGCCTCCCTATACACTGCTGCCTCTATACCTTATAATTGCGTGTGGTATACTTGCCCTTCAGTTAGGGGTCTGGGCCACTTTTACCCTTAGGAGGAAGTTGAAAACTCTCCTAACTCCAGAGAGGAAGATACTATGAGTAGGGATCCCCATACCATGTTTATTAGCCAATTCAGGGAATTTAGCTACCTGCTGCAATAAAAGAGAATTTGTGTTTTCCATTAACTCATCTCTTTCCCCCAAGGGCACTTTGCTAATTTCCTGAATGTTCAGATTATCTGGTGCCGATATTATCAGCTTCGCTTGAAAGCACTGAGTATTTGGGACTCTTTTTATGTTTCTATAAATTATTCTGCTCAGATTTTCATTTACTCAGTTGGCTCTTGGCACTTCTGTGTTTAGTATGAGAAATGGGAACATTTTATGTCACCAAGAGAGCTTGTAGAAATGGAAAATGAGTGCTTCTCAATAGATCCCCAAGTTTGCTATAAATCATCACCTGTTTTCTCATAGACAAGTGGTCAGTTCTTTTTGCACTGGTCACTTGCAGGGTCATACTCACATGGGTGTACAGCCAGCCTGGTCCCTCCTCCAAAAATCAGCTTATCGTAGCCACCAGAAAACACACAATCAGATGGTGCTTTACAAGAACTCTAACCTGGGCAGGACCAGCCTGGCTGGGGCACTCCATCTCCTGTCCCTGTTTTCCAGGCTCCCCCAAGTCAAACTTCCTCTGATAAGAGAGAAAAGTCTCTTGTCTTAAGACCACCAGGTCTTAATTCCTCCTACTCACTCCTGAAGATGCATTAGAGGCCTCATTGATGCTGATTATTTCTTTCTAATCATCATGAAATAGCTTCATTTTATTTTGGCAATTGCTGAACACCGAGGCAACTGTGCAGTAAACGCTCCAGCCACTGTCAGAACAGCTCCGGGGCAGGTTAGATGCAGGCGTCAACATGCAGGATCTATGCTGCCCCAACACTTTGCAGGGTTTTCCTACTAGAAACAATGGCAACTTTAACACCTTTTTCCAAATGTGAATTTTTGGTCTTTTTGTACACACCTTTCTAACACACCTTGGAACTGTATATTTCCAAGATGATTCTGCTCTTAATAGGGATAAGTTTCCTTAGAACAAATCTTTTTTGGGTGGTCTCTCAAGTGGAGACAGACTTCATATATTTATCATTAGACCTCTTTCTTTTTTGCTGCTAGAACTCTAGAGATGTGATAGTGGAAGATGTATGTATGTACCAGGCAATGAGAATTGGAGGCTAGCCTTGTCTTCTGTTGTACTTCCATTGCAACTTGCATGTACCTCCACTATGACATGGTGACAATGGGCTATAGTTGTCTGTTTGCACTCTGAGCTCCTGGATGGCAGAGACCCTCCCTCCTTCCCTCTTTTCCTCCCTTCCTTCCTTCCTCCCTCCATCCCAGTCCTTCCTCCACTTTCTTTCCTTTCCTTCCCTTCCCTCCTCTCCCATTCCCTTCCTCACACTTAGCATAGTGCTTGGAATAAAATAATTGTCCAATAAATATTTGTTGAATGCATAAACCCTCTAAATATTTCCATTCATTTCTAATGCAGTTCTGCTATCTTCTTTTATTAGGCCTATTTCATTTCTTCTTTAACTTCTATATGGTTCCTTTCTACAAACTTTTTATTATTTTGATGGCATTATTTAGGCTCTAAGTTCTTCCTGTGTCTCTCAGTTGGATGTGCAGTTTTGAGAAAGTGTGTCCAATGCCCAGAGTCTTTGGAAAGCATAATTCATCACCTTTCATGAAAACGAAATGGTAACAAAAAACAATCTTTTGGCATAATCAGTCACAGTTTCTTTTCTGATAAAGATCTTTTGTCTCAAAGGAATCTGTCTCTGCAATGATGAAATGGCCAATTCCCGTTGGCAAATACTACTGATAGAAAACAGACTATTAAGCTAGTGGCTAGGAATTAAAATTTCAAGATATTCAAGCCTCATAAACAAACATGAAAAATTAGTTCAGGAGGTACAGATTCATCATCTGAGAAAGCAGAATAGGGGCTTTCTGTGTCTTTGGCCAGAGCCTCAGTTTGGGTACTTACTTGGTTGCACTTGGAGTCTTGTTCCACTCCCAAAAGTAAGTGCTCTCCTGCCCGTGTCCACACCCTGGTACATCACAATACAAAATCCTGCCCTCTGCCAGCTGGGGGCAGCTGCCCATGACCCTCACACACTCACAGCTTCTCTCTTGGGAGAAAAGCTTTTAAGCAGCCTATTCTATGGTTTTGATGATAAATTTTTCTTTCTAACTTCATGCCCAATAAACAGTCCCCCTAAGTTTCTCCTTCCCTCCCTGCCATAGCTATATCCTGCCACCAACCCAATGGCTCTACTGATCTCTTCGGAAGTGCTGAGTCACCATGCCATGGTCACTATGGTAAGAAGGCTCAGGATGGGCAAACCAAAGACCAAGCAGATGGCCTTGGAGGTGTGAGGTCTTCCTTCACAGAACGCAGTAGGCATGGTGGTGGCACGGTTAATAACAAGGCCCTAGAGTCAAATAGATTTGAGTTAAACTCTAGCTCTGTCACTCCGGGCTATAGAATCTTGGATAAGTTACTTATCCTAAGCCTCTGTTTCCTCACCTGTAAAATGGGCAAAATACCAGCTACCTATTATTAGGATGTATGTAATCATTGAATGAGAATTACATAAAAGACAGAGAATGGCCACTGGCACATATCAGGCATTCAGTAAATAGTGGCTCATAATGGGATGATTCCCAGCAATGCTTTACACAAGGAGAAAGGATGAGGCTTCTTGCAGCCAGAAGCCCAGAAACACATCCCTGAACCACCCATTCCAGTACCACAGAGTGCCTCAGCACCCTGGCTGGTATGCTCTAATTCAGGGGAAGATATCTCATGGATTCTAGGGGAGGTGGTGACAGAGTCTCAGCCATAAGAGACATAGGAGTGAGGGGGCAGAGTAGACCCCTTGGGTGCCAAGAAGAAAGTTCTATTTTAGAAACCTAACCAAGAGTGAAGTCTTTTTTCACAACTCGGGGATTTGTCCTCTGAAACCATTGTGCAAAACCTTTGCCCGGCACAGCCTCAATCATCTCATCAGACCTGACACTGATAGTTACTTCCAGGCAACAAAGGACTCCTTTAATGATGGAACAGATCACAGCACAAACTCTCACTACTGTGGTATCCTTCCATAATATAATCTGTCTGCAAAATTTCTCTTGATCATTTCTATAATACTTACACGGATGAACAATAAGACTGGTTCCTCTTCCAAATGTAAGTACGTAGCCTCCTCCTGATGCACACAGTGAGGAGAGCCTTTGATAAAACCTATTTCATGTGACCTCCCTCTACCAATTGCCCCGTGGTATTGGGCAACATCCTGGGAAACCCTCCTGAATACTCTCCGAGTTGTAGAAAGTCTCCTACTGCTGTCCTTAGAGCCCCCGAGTGCTAGCGCCTAGGGGTGGGAGCCAGGGGCTGGGGACTGGAGAGCTCTTCAGCCCCCATGTACCCAGGGGAAAATACCACCTTCCCATCAGCAGAGAAGCAGGGCAGCAACTCCCCATGTCTGCTCCCAGCACCCTAATACAAACACCACATTCTGTTTGCTTGGGGCAGACATTCTGAGGGTCTAGCTCTGTTTCTCTTTAGTCAGATGCAAGGAGCTTCTGAAAATGCTCCAAGGACAGAGAGCAAAGAAAATTTTATGTGACATTTTGCTGAAGCTGTTCTGACCTCCTTTTCTCGAAGTATTCCTTGTTCTCTTTTCCTTTCCAGAGTCTTTGGCACTTCCCACTCCTAGTCTTCTTCCCATGGGAGACCCAGGGGTTGGATTTCTGCATATCCCTGTCCGAGGCAACACTAAATCCAAGCAGGGTTTAGGCACTTTCTGTGATTTGTGCTTTCATCCTTCCCTCTTTACCACCCAGAATTAGGCCAAGGCATCCAAAGCCCTTGGACTCCTTTATTTCTAATGACCTTGACTCAGACGGGGCCCTGCCTCTGTGAAACCCTATAATTATAGAGAAAAAAGTCACAATAATTTCCATAGAATTTTTGAAAGATGGGAGGAAACAGAGACCATGCTGTCTACTTCAGAGATATGAAAACGGAGGCCCAGGGAGGTCATGGCCTGGGCCACAGTCCTGAGCTGGGGCATGAACTCAGCGCTTGTCTCCCTAGCAGGGTACTGCCAACACTCAGCTTATCTCACACTGGGTTTGAGGGTCACTTAGCAAAGAGCTGTGTGGCTCCACCAAACTCAGGGTGGGAGTAAGGGACTGGGGCCCCTCCACTGCTCTGCACTGACCATCAGCATGGTCTTGAACAGATGCTAGACCCTGGCGTCAGGCCCCTGTGCAACATGAGCAAGATGTTCCCATGGTCCCCTCCAGCTCTCACTTCTGTGGTCCTTTGTTCAATCTGAAATCCAGCCTCAGGGAAGATCAGGAGTAGCTTTACATGAGAACAGGAGTGTGTTCAGTGGAGATGCAGAAAGAAGGGGAGAGTGAAGGAAACCAAGGACAGGCAAAGATTTGGGACAGTGGCCGCCTAAGGTTCTTCGATATGGCATTGATGAATGGCATGTCCTTTCCTCGCTCCCTTGGAAATAGGAGGCTCTCCAGCAGAGGGTAGGGATGGGAGTGGGTGTGGCCATTTGTGCAGGAGGATCCCAGCTCACTTACTTGGTATGACCACCACTTGGGTCCCCTTCCCAAAAGCGAGTCTGTTGTTCCCATAGTCACAGTATATAAGTGTATTACAAAAACATCCTGGTTTTGCCCATCCCCTTTCTGAAGACACATCCCCTTCACAGTAGCTCTAAGATCTGGAAACCCTGAAAGGTGGATCCTAGTTTTCCTTGTAATGGGTGGTATGAGGACTTGAAGGAACCTCCCTAAAGGGTATAAACAGCACCAGACCCCAATGCTACCTGTTGGCCTTAATTTTCCTCATCACAGCTATCAACAAACACAGCTTTGGCTATTTCTTCTTTGGGAGAAACAGAATCTTTACAAAACTTCATGAAAAACATTGCATCCTACATAGGCTGGGTGGGTGTGAATATTTCTAAAGATACCAGAGAGCAAGCGGGCATTTTCCTACTTCATCTGCCATGCTTGAGAAGAAGGTATCATTTTCCTGTGGACATATGCAAAAATGTATTTTTCACCTTGCCATAAATGCACACTGTGCTGGGGCACATGCTAAAAACATGCCTTGGCATGACTCAGAGTCACTGCATCCTCTCGGGGCTGAGTGAGAGTCTTGGGTGACTCACGCCTGACTCATTCCTGTTTCTCTCCTCACCCTGCTCAAGGATGCTAACTGCCGAGGGGGCTTTTGTCCTCAAGAAAGTCAAAGATCTCAGCACAGAACAGACTCAATTCCTTTTCCAGAAACACTGTTGGGGGAATCATGTGTGTTCTCTGTCAAAGAATGTGGACTGTGCATGGTCATACCTGTCCTGTCTCCAGCCATCAGGGAACCCACCCCCCTATCTTGGAACATGCATATATAAATTGTTATTAGACCTTTTATTATGAGTGCTTAGTATCCCTGATAAGACTGGAAGTTCTTGAGATCAGGAGCCCTATCTTAGGGTTTAAAAAATTCTTTTCTTTGTTTCTTTCTTTTTAAACCAACTATGATTCCCTGGTTTGTTGATGATACTCAATAATCATTTACTGAATTGAACTGACTTTTATTGTGCATAATTATTGGAACAGGGAGGCCAGTTTTGGGAGAGGTTAAAAGCTAAATATACTCTTGGTAAATGTGAGCTGCAAAATCTAAGTGCTTAGGCAAGGAAAAACCAAGGAAGCATTTCTAAGAGAGATAATAAGAAGGCAATATAAAAACCGAAACATCGTGAGGTTCATATGACCCTCAGCAGAGAGGCGAGAACTGAGGAACAAATAAGAAACTTGACTCAAAGCAAATTCAAATATTTCTCTCCTGATATCTTGAGAATAATTCTCCTTAAAGGCAAAAAGAATAATATGGCAGAAAATGTATATTTGAAATGAGTAGCATTGTTATGATTAATAACAACAAAATAGTAGTAATAACAATCTATTATAGACCAGAATAATTATATCTATATATGCCCAATATTGAGGATAGGGCTACACACTTCTGCAGATTTGACTTACTTGGACTGACCAGAAGTTGTGTGCCAGTTCCGAATACGAGTTTCTGAAAGCCTGTGTTCACACTCTGATATAACTCTGTACAAAATGGGACCCTGTCACTGGGCCATAGCCTGGGATTGCCAAGTCACATGCAAGTTAGTTACTAAGGGTGTTTCTACATCTGCATGCATGTGCCAAAGTGGTAGGGGGCATCTAATTTTACTATTTAACCTTAATTCTCCTAAGATCATTGGAAGATGACAACAAATAAGATAGAACCCAACTGAAGATTCTGCTTTGTATACAGTGGATTATATAAAAGTGTCACCAATATTCAAGTTAAAAAAGTTATTCATATAATTCCAGAGTTTCAGTTCCAGATAGGACCTAGGGAAGTTTTATCCATACACACTTAACTGTCTGTTATTATACATGTTTCCTGCAAGAGTGATGCCCATGGATACTGTACAGTGCAACATTATTATTGCCAATTTATCTTCTAATTTAACTAGCAGACAAAACTATGTGCCCTTCCCCCCAAAAAGAAAAAAAAAATCAATGAAAACAGATGTCCTTCAACTGTAATATAAGTCAGGTTATTTCATGGAACTTACTTGCTTCAACAAATAGTTTTGTTCCTGCTCCAAAGACAGTTTTGAAGCCTCCAGTATTTCCCACAGTGATTTGCACTGCGACAAAATGGGCCATTTCCTTCTCCTTCCATTTTTACACTACAGCTGGGGAGCAGGTCTAGGGAGCCTATACTAAGGTGCTAGTAATAAGGAGGACATTTTTATACTCCCCTTGTAAAACCTATTTTTTTTTTCCTGTTTATGAGCATAACTCGCACTTCTTACCTATCAGAAGTTTAGTTCACCAAACAGCAGCCACAGAATATGGCCCCAGGACCAGGATCTCCAGGTTCTAGTCCCAGCTCTAGTTTGCACTGACTTTATGACCATTCAGCCAACCTCTCTGGGTCTTAATTTCCTTATTGGGGAAATAAAGAGGTTTGCACTAGATATTTTGAAGCTCCTTCTCAGAGCTAAAGTTCTATGTCCAAAGTGCCTTCACCCTTCATTTCTCTGTAACTCATAAACGAGTCAGGCTCTTGTAGATCAATTATACTGGTGGCTGGTCTCCCTGGGGAAAATAATAGAAACAGTAAAGGAAAGTGACAGTCAGAACAAGGGAGTGGCAGCAGCCAGCTCCCCTCTCTCTTCTCCTTATTGGGGTAAATGCTCCCAGCAACTCTGTACTTTTTGTTTTGTCATTGAAAGGGGAAGAGAACTCTTTAGACACTTGGGCCATCCATGTCAAGATTTCCCGAAGCACCCTCTCTAACTCACAGCAATATCTAAAGCAGCAAAGATAAATTCCAAGCATTTCACCAGTCACTGTGATTGGCATCACCTCTCATTTCTAAGTAAACTAGGGCATAAGCTCTGCGACATCATGCAGTAGAAACAGCAGGGCTTTCAGGTGTGGTGGTGGGTGCCTGTAATCCCAGCTACTCAGGAGGCTGAGGCAGGAGAATTGAGTTGTGGTGAGTTGAGATTGCGCCACTGCACTCCAGCCTGGGCAACAGAGTGAGACTCTGTCTCAAATAAATAAATAAATAAAATTTAAAAAATTAAAAAAAATAATAAAAGAAAGAAAGAGCAGGGCTTTTTAGTCAGGCCAGCAGACCCAAGTTTAAATTTAGGTCCTTTACATACTAGCTTTGGGATCTTGGACACTTCTTTCTCTGAGCCTCAGTTTCTTCTTTTGTAAAATAGGATACTTCCCCCCACCTCATAGAGATATTGGAGATAAACAATTCTACATGTCATGCATCTAGCATAGTATCTAAACATCGTAGGGACTGAGATAGTGGTTATTATTCCTATGTTAAGTTAGGTTGTTGATTAACAGGGCTATTTCCTGAGGATTATAGAATTTGTTTATGAAATACAAGATTCCATACTCTTGAGTCCCATAAACTCTCAGGTGGTATAATAGCGAAATCCCAGAACAACCGATTTTGAGGGCTTTGACCCCCTCATACACTGGAGGAGTCAGAGGTGCAGAGAGGGGCGATGACTCATTCCAATATCACACAGCCAGTTGGGACCAAATCAAACCTAGAACTCTGGACTGAAACCAGAAGCCCTGGGTTTCTTTCTCTGTACTTCACTGACTCTTCTTGGATGATGTTTAGTATAAGGGGGCACAATCTCTGGAGTGAATTGGGAGTGTTTTTTTGGGGGCATGGGTAAAATTACCTTGAATATCCTCTTCTAAGTGCACCTCTGAATCCACGGCAGTGGAAGTAGAAAGGGTCTATTTGATCATGACAATGCAATTTTCTGCTCTTCTAGCTCTTCTAGCTCTAGCGGTTAGCTAAATTCCACCCCAAAGAAAGCATGCTTAAATAGTCTTTAATACTTTCACTAATTTATCTGGATGTCACAACTCTTAATGCTTCGGTAATAGATTAAAAATAAGATATAATGACAAAAATAATGTCACCTTTTCTTCTGCTTATTGTCACCAGAATACATTTTGTAATTACCATAGAATCTCATACTTACTCAGTTCCACTTTTAGCTGAGTGCCTGTCCCAAAGGTGAGTTTGTTTCCTCCTCCCATGAGTATCACAGTGTTTGATGCCTCACAATAAACTCCCTTTTAGGCCACTTCACCCCTTTTCTTGATGTGCTCTGAGTGAGAAAACACTCAAGCTTTAATATAGCTATTGAGTTACTCCTAGGAGAAAAAAGTGCCCCAAATGGGATAAATTCATGGACTTTTTGTACTAAGAGACCAGAGAGGCCATTGGACCCACTTCCCCATTTACAGATAAAGAAACTGAGGCTTAGAGGCAAAAGATCTGGTCTAAGTTACATTGCTAGTTGGTAGCAGAGACCAAAACATGGCTCTATTTGAATCCCAATCTAGCATTTCTTTCTCTCCACCACAGGCTCAAATGTACTGTGTCATTTGCTTAATTTTCTTCTTCCCTTTGGCCTGGAAACTTGATTTCTTTGGGTGTTTGATTTCAATTAAACAAGAATTTATCAAGTACTTGCTTTTGTAAAAGGACCATATCAGACACTTCATGGAATATTAAAGAGTGTCTATTCTCAAGGATCTTTTGGTTCAAATAGGCAGATATTCTCAGTAAGAAAAGATTTCTGTAGCTGCATATGTCACAGATTGTCTAAGATGCCACAGCTAAATTTCGGATATGGAGAGCTAGAGGAATGTGAAGGGTACCTGGGGAGAGACCACAGTCTAGGCTTTAAACAGGAAGTGAGGCTATTTCTGGAAAAAGCACGTTTGTCCTAATTGTCTAGAGTATTAGTCTCTTCTCCATCCTGACCTAGTGAATTAGTTCTACTGTTATTTCCAACTCTTCTATTAGCTATTTTCATTTTTAAATGAAGAGTCCATGGAGGCTCAATCTTAAATTCACAGAACATCGATAATAAAACAAAGATGATGCAATCCATGAGGATAACACACAAGACATATGGAAACCTTAAACCAGATAAGGGGAAAACATGGGTGGGATGGGGTCAACATGTACCTGGAAAGACTAGAAGCATTGTCCCCTTCCCAAAGGTGAGTGTGCTGTATCCTGAATTCACACTATAGCAAATCCCCATACAAAAATGACCTGCAGTGTTTCAACCCATGGTCTACTTAGGGAAAAGGAAAGAAAATCTTCATCTATGGAGAACCTATTATGAGCCAAGTGGATTAATAATATGCATAATTACACTACCTCATTTGGGCCTCAATTATGCCACAAACTTAAATATTATTATCCTCATTTTACAAATGAAGAATAGGTGATCTGAGGCTGAGCAGGGGCCAGCACTGCTAACAAAGATGTAAGTATCCTGGATCCACAAGACACTTTGGCAGAGGATGGATAAATCTTAGGAGGAGCTATGAGAGAAGACTCCTCTTCCTTGTTCCTTCTAGAGAGGGATTACAGCTATATTAGGGTGCTAGAACCAGACATCAGAACTCTAGTAACAGTGCTCCTAAAAATCTCCAGCTCATTTTCCATTATACAATCATTTCCTGAGACATGAAGACATTTTACCTCAATCTTTCTGTTGCCTCTCTGATGCCTTACTTACCAGGCCTGACCAGGAGTCTGGTCCCACTCCCAAAGATCAATTTATAGCCACTATCCATCCCACAGTGTTTCTTAGTCAGTCAAAAACACACAGAAGCCCACACATCCTTTTCATACCTAAGACATAGAGATATGGCCTTTTCACCCACAAGGAGATACGGGTTACATTTTAACTTCCTTTTTACACAGGCCATTTGACTCCAATTTGGGGTATTTACTGCATATCACTTGAAATGAAGTTTCTACCTGCCCACATCTCTGGCTCTGTTGCCATCAAATGCATGATGTTCAACTTCATTTACCCAACAGATGTAGCTAGCCCTTCTTTCATTTCCATTACAGTTATCAATTTTTAGATTCCTGACATAGCGTCACCCCTAATTTTAACTTCAATCAATCTGAAACTTCACGGAATAGCATCCAGATCATCATGAGTGGCAGCTTCCTGCTCCCCCGAGTCAACTCATTTTAGAAGCTCAGTGACTCCTTGTTACTCACTTGAGTCCCATCCAGCCCCCAGAATCAAGCATCCCTCTGATTAAAGGACACCTACTCTGCTTTAAGCTTGGTAAAAAGTACCACTTGTCTTCTCTTTAGTTCTTTTCTTTGCAAATCCACTGTTTTCCATTGGCTTCATGAGCAATGTCTTAGCTTTTTTGATATTAAGAAGAAACACAAACTGGATAAAACAGTACTAAGAGCATGCTAAGGGATGTTATTATACAATCCCTTTATTTCAGTCTCCTGAAACAGTCAGAAAAGAGCAGGCCCACTATATCCCTTTATGTGCTCCAAATGTTACGGTCTGAGAGAAGACAACACAAGGAAGAGGAAATGCATAGGAAATTGGACTCACTTGGGATGACTTGGAGCTTTGTTCCATTTCCAAAGGTAACTTTCTGGTAGCTTCCAGAATTCACACTGTAATGCTTGCCTTTACAAAATGACTTCCCTTCCCCTGCCCTTTTCATTTGGGTAGCATTTGAGCCACTATACTTCAGTAGAAGAGAGAGTGCTTTTTACCAAAGCCTAGGGCTACAGATTACATGTAAATGGCTATTTCACTAAGAACCTACAAATTCTCATGTTAAAAGAATTCTACGATCTGACATAGTTTTTCTTTGTTCTATAAACAATATTTTACATGTGGATAGCATTTAAGAATTTACAAAATACTTTCACATAGATTAGCTTATCTTTAAAGTAACATCTGAACCCCATAAATATATATACCTATTACATACCCACAACATTAAAACAAAAAATCTGAGGTGATATTAAATGTTTTCATTTTATAGATAAAGAAACTATGGCCCAGGTTCACTAATGAAGTCAGGTTAGGAGAACTGGAAGTGCTCAGCCAGACTTTCTGCCTTTTTCTTTAGGATCAACTCTCTAGGCTGTTTCAGCCTGTGATGTTTGGTTCATCCACATGGCTATTTTTTTTTTCACAGCTAGCTCTTCTATCCTCCGCACCATTACTTTAACATTTCTTCCTTCATTGGAATCCACTTAACTCTGCAGAAACCATTAATTTCTTGACACTTGGGCCTTCCAAATACTGCAGTAAGTTTAGTGGGTCTCAGTAGCCACATTAAGCCTCCCACTTTAGTGACATATTACCTACTTACCAGGTTTTACTGATAATCTTGTCCCACTCCCAGAGATGAATATGTTATAAATCACAGCACTGTGCTGCCTGACAAAAACGCCCGAGTTACCTTGATAATAGATTAATGTGATTAGCATGCAGTCATCCTCCCTCATGGGAACTCTGGTTGGGATTCCCCCTTTTTGATACTGGAATAAAGACTAAGCCATGGAATTAAGCCTGAGAAAACCTCTTTTCAAGGTGCAATAGTGGTACAATAGATGTAGTCAAAAGCCTAAGAAGAGTCCAAGTGATATTCTCTAGACTATTCTGAAACTTATTTCTTTCAAGGAGATTTACATAATTTCCCCAAGTAATCTTGTTTTACTAGCCAGAGGATAGCAACTCTGACCCCCATTTTTACCTAGGAATCAACACCTGTACATAATCTCATTTTACCACTGTTTAGCAAACTACTCATATCCTTGTAGGTAATCTTTCTTTCTTCTATGAATTAAATTTTTTTATGAGCATGGAATAGGACAGGGGCTATGGTTGGAGCATTAGGGGTGTGAGACAACATCCAATTTTCCCATTTGTTTAAATGGCTTTCCTCATTAAATGTCAATATTCCTTAACTCAAAGAAAGAGGAGGCATTTGGTCACCTGTGCAACATATGACTACAGGATAAGTACAAACACTATGATCAATAATTATCAGGTACTTACTGGAACTCACTGATAAGGTGGTTCCCTTCCCAAAGATCAGTGCAGTTCCAGCCTGGTTGGCACAGTGAAATGAGGCCCTGCAAATACCTCATGTACCCGCTCACTCAAATCCACCTCGGACAAAACTATAAATGATGGAAATTTGTATTCTGTCCTCGCCCTTGGTGCAAAAATCTCAGTGGGTTTTAGTATTTGGGTATGAAATAGCAAAGCTCTGTAATTTCATGAAAAAGAGAGGCAGTTGGTGCTACGTCCTTTATTCACTCAGTAACTGTTCACTGAACACCTCCGAAGTGTAAAGACATTGTGCTGGCACTAGGGATACGGTGAAAGCCACTTAGACACTATCCCTGTCCTCATGGTGCCTATAGTCTAGAAGAAGGCAAACAATAAATACATAGATAGTATAATGTTAAGTGTTGATAGTGTGTGAATTAAAATCAGGCTAAATAACAGGGTAGAGAGCAGCCAGGCAGTGGCTGTGTTTGACGACTTGTTAGATTGTCTGGGTAAGAAAGGCCTCTCTGAGGTGATGTCTAAAGTGAAGTCTAGGCTTGGAGGAGTTAATAATCATCCCTTTTGAGATAAATGGAGGGGCTGAAAGAGCAGACCCTGGCTCCGAGTCACACAGAGTGTCCACATGGACACTTAGATCATGCGTTCGCCCTGCTGAAGTGTTAGATATAAATCTAACCATGTAAATTCCTGGTCAGAAAAGGTAAAGACAGACAGATTTTCTTTCAGAGTGATTTTGGCATGTTATCTGGGCAACTGGAAGCTTTGGCCCTGGCCATGGAGAGCACTGAGGTTGCAAGGGGCTGCCAGCTGCAAGAGAAAGTGTTTGCATTTCAGAGCAGACTTCTCTGATGGAACTGATCACTGAGCTAAGGAGACGTCTTCCATACTGCTTCTCTGTTAAGCTGCCATTCTGCTTCCCTGTTAACAATGCAAACTCCCACCTGGCAGAAGTGAGGATGGAGAAGGCATGAAGAATGTTCTGCTCCCCATGAAATACGGATAAATTGAGAACTTTTGGCAGTCCACTTAGATTTCCAAAAAAGCGTATTACTTGTCTCAACAACTACTCAAATTCAGAATTCATTTGTAATGATACTTACTAAGATCCACCTTTAACATGGTCCCCCTTCCAAAGATCAGCTTCTGGCCATCTGAAAACCCACAGTGATCTATTGTACCACAAAAACCAAAGGATGCTTCATTTCCAAGCATGGTACTTCTCCCAGGGTTCTTTTGCTTGGTTGAAACCTAATCTAACACTAAGCACATATTTAGCTAAACTGAAGAAAAATTTTAAGCTCACATACTCTTTGGAGTGGTAGGAAACTTCAGAAACCATTTACTATAAGCTCTCAACCTCACACATTTCTCTCCTGAGTGACCTCAGGTTTCTGAAGATCTCAGGGAAGGCCTTGCTCACCAATTCTCATGTTCTTTTATTTCTTATAATTAGAGAGGTCCACCTTATATCCAAACCCAACCCTTTCTCTGCCATGGCCAAAGTCCATTAAATTTGTTCACCTTTAAGTTTACCCTCAAATGAAATTTTTCATAAAACCTAATTATTAAAAATCATGAATCATTTGACCACCCATCCTTTTCAAAGAGATTTCATATATATTATATCATCATATTATCTCATCTGAATTTCACAGACTCCTTTGAAATAGTCAAGACTGGAATAATAATCTCCACATTTTAGATTAACTGATGCTGGAAGAGCTCAAGTGATCTTCTTATGGCTGCCTAGTGAGTGAGTGGCTGAGCAGGGGTCCACACTGTTTTTTGGCTTCTAGTTGAATGCCTTAATGATTTATTTTGCACACGTTCATGTATTGATCATATTACCTTGCCTTTCAAGTATGCCTCCTTTCTTATTCCCTCCCTCAATGAAAGAGACAATATCATCAACAACACAATACCCCCCTCCAAAAGAAAACTCTCTAAGCTCAATTCCTTTTCAGAGCAGTGACTTTTTAATCCTCACACACTTTCTGTGAACCAGAAGATAAGGGTTACCAATATTTCAGTTACATTAATTGGGAAAAATGAGGGCCAGAGGAAATAAATCAGAATAATGGTTATAGAGGCTGCAGCCTGGTACAGACAGCAATATTTTGAACATTAGAAATTGTAAGTCCTTGCTCTGCTATTGTGACCATGTTCAAATCAACTACTCTGAATAGAGAGAAACGCCATATCCATCTTCATCTGCCCCTTGGGAAAATCAGGTAAGAAATGTGAAGAAATAAGGAAAGTACCTTTTACTATGTGTCTTCTCTTAAGAAAATAGACTCTAGAAAACATCAAGATAACATTATCCTTTATCCATGCTGAATTTGTACATAAGTGCACGCGTATGCATAAGAGCAACATGAAACATTTTAGAGACAAGTTTGAGACATTAATTTGGGCCAACACGGCACACTGAGCACATTGAATTTCAAACTGATGACAAGGCTCAATTGTGGGTCAAGTCCCAGTACTCACTTGGTTTAACTAGCACCCTGGTTCCTCCTCCAAAAGTTAGCTTGTTGCTTGCAACATTGATCACACAATGATTTGAGGCCCAGCAAAAACCACAGGGACCAAGAAAATAATACTCAGTCGGTGCTCAACAAAGGACATTTTCTATGGTATAGGAAAAGTGGAGAGTTTGCAATGTGCAGGGTAATCCTGTCTCCTAGCACTGTATCCTCTTCATAGAGCTGGAATGCTTGCAAGTGGGCACATGTTTGGGTCTAACCCCTTCACATAGTTATTCACTACTCTGCTCTGGCAATTTGGATTTTCTCTGTGAATAAGGATAATATTAATAGCTCTCAACCATAACCTCATTCAGGGGCCCATTTGGCCATTTTTGTCTCACAAAGGCAATTTTCTCTGAAAACAGAAAGCCCTAGAAGCTCCAGAGAATCTTCAGGGTAGGGCTATCCATACATTCAGAATGGAAATACTGAGTGAACACACCATATACATGCGTGCATTTGCTAACAGGGTTTCTGTATTCGATTGAGTGCTCAGGAAAGGCCCCAAAGAGAGGACAAGTACTTTAGTCCTAGGTCCTCCCAGGCCCTTCCAGCTGCCATACCCACTGGGTATTGTGGATCAGCTTTACTTTCTCAGTGAAAGTTTCAGACCCAGACTCCCTCCAGCTACTTTAGAGCCCATCCATTGGTGAGGCTAAGTGCTGAGGAAGCAGGGGAACAGGCTTCTTGGGGAAAGTTTACAGAGAACCACGGAGAGGTAATTCTCAATAAGAAGGAGTGCAGCGACAGATGGAGCCTCTGACAGGGAGATGGCCAAGAGTCACAGGACCCAAGAAAAACACATCTTAGAAAGATGGTCTCATTCGCTTGCCCATTCTGGGTGGAGGCCATGTCCTTCCCCAGGTGTTGTGTGTGGACCAGAGCAGGTGCTTTGGGATGCTCACATGTTTTAGTGGGACCTCCCTTCTTTGCCTTTGGTGGGGACCATCAAGTCCTCTCTGATTCCTGGGTTCCTAAAAGGGACTTTCCATTGCCTTAGCCTCCCTCTGCTTCCTCATCCTAATCTACCTAGGGACTGGGGTCTTCCAGGAGGGGAAATACACATATCTCTTTAGTTTCAAGACTAAAGGAGTTAATTCATCTCCCCTTTTAATTTATCCACAGTAATATTTCCCTGGAATAGAAAGCGACTCACTCACCAGGCCAGACAGTCAACTGAGTTCCTCTTCCAAAGTATAGCCTCCCCAGGGTTGAGCCTCTGTCGGCACAGTGCTGGTCCCCTTTACATGAACCCAGCCCTAATGTTTCCCATCCCTTCTCCCCCCAGCTTTGGAATATAGGGTTGAAAATTTGCCTCCATCCTCTTTCAGCATCTGTAAGTCTTTTTCTTGCACAGACAGCAGTCTAAGCTGGACAGTCAGTCCTCAGATGCTTTAACTGCAGGGACAAGTGATCTGTGGTAACAATAGCCTTTCTACCTTCAGAGTTCCCTCCCATCAGAAAGCAATTACACATCCTTTTGAGTGTGTTTAAATTGGAAGGACCTTTGCTCCCCTGGTCCTATTTTCCAGTACAAAAGGCTGCTCACTTACTTGGAGTGACATTATATTTGGATCACTTTCCAAAGCTGAACTTGTAAAATCTTTGATAGCCACATCTGTCCTCTGCAAAATCACCTCATTTCCTTCATTCAACCTCTGATCCTCCCTTAAGACATTCCCTTTATCTCTTCTTTCTTTTTTTCCTCCTTGATATCTCCTATTATTTTCTCATTTACTGTACTGGGAAATCATACCCCACTATCTTCAAGGTGTAAAAATCCCAAGTAGGCTTTAGCTTATGAATAATTTGCTGAACTATTTCTTTGGCTAACAAAATAGTAAAAATAGAAGAAACAAGTCTGAGCTCACCTATTAATCCTCCAGGCTTGAGTCATGGGATCTTAGCATTTAGAGTTGAAAGGGAGCCCAGAGGTGATTCAGTCTAATAGCTAATATGGCATAGAAGTGCCTTCTGCAACATCTCATGGTTAACCTTAGGGATCTGGCATGAAGATATCTAAGGAAGAAAAGTTCCATACTTCACAAAGCAGCCTTTCCACTGCAGGGCACTTCCACTTGTTCAACAATGTTTGAGAGGACGTTGGAGCACATCTTTCACCTGCTGGTTTTGATTTGGCCTCCACACTCACCCTTTACCTGGTCTACATAGTAGTTCTTCAAATATTTGAAAGGAGTTAACTCTTTCACTTAGAGACCTGAGATAATTTCAGATAATTAGCTCAGTTTTTATCTGACCACGAAGACTGTGGCACCAACAAATGTACCATCTTAGGAGGAGATGTTCTGAGGTGACAGAGAAGGTGAGGGAGACATGTGAGGTAGAAAAACTATGGTTCTAACACAAACTGGGAAAGCTCTTGGAATTTAGTTCTTGACCGTTGCACTTCCTAGGTGAAATTGCTTAAAAACCTACCCACCATTTTGTTTAAAATTATTCTGGACTTTTCTTTCTTACTTACTTGCTCTTACAGTTACTGTGGTTCCGGCTCCAAAGCTGAGCTTGTAGTTGTTAGAGCCACAGTGCGAGGTCGCCCTACACAAACCTCACCAAGACCATGGTTAAGAGAGTGGGCTGGGGGACAGGCAGACCTGGCTCTTAATCTAGCTCTGCCCCTCATCTGCTGTAAGCCCTTGGCTAACTATTTCAACCTCTTTGCTTTAGTTTTAACTTTCACACAGTTTCCTCATCTGTGAAAGTGGAGATAGGTAATATCTATCCCAGAGGGTTGTTAGGAGGGTCAAATGAGTCAAGGTATGAAAGGTGCTTTGCACATTGCGAGTATTGAAGAAATGTTAGTTATTAGGGTATTATCAAGGGGATCTAATTCTTTTCATCTTTAAATAATACATACAATTTTAATTGTCTCTGAAATCCTGGATATTCAGGGGTGCTTTAAATTATATCCAAATGCTCTTTTGTTAAGTAGCAACAGTTAAAATTCAGGCATTTTCCTTATATAGAATAGCACCTTGAGAACATGGTTGGCAGTTTCAGCATGTCTACTCGATCATAGGATTTGTTTACTACATATCTGTTCAAATGACATATGAATAAGGACTAATAAAATATTATGGGTGGGGACCCAAAATGCAAAATAAAAGAACTCAAATACAGACTAAAAACAAGAATTTAGCATAATGTGTTGGTAACTTTTTCTTCTAGGCAACTATAACTTACTTGGTTTTACATTGAGTTTGGTCCCAGATCCAAAGTAAAATTTGTTGAAGTTGTACACCATGTTTACTAGCATTACAAAAAATCCCCTGGCACTTCCTAAAAAGGAGACTTGTTATCCAGAGATGACTAACCAAATTTGACCAAGACTAACCCAACCCCACCAGTTCTTTGCTAATTCACTGGAAAATTTGAGAACCAAAGTGAGGAATGAGCAGGGAAGGCACATTCATTATCAGAGACAGGCAAGATAAGGGCAACTGGTTTTCTTCAGTGGTTTTATTGATTTCTGTTCTTTAGTTTTCTGCTTGCGTTCATTCTTGTGTCCTCTGTGCTCAATGCACACAATATTGGAAACAAGGACACTGCAAGTAAATGTTCTTTACCTTTCTCTTTTTCTAATTATAAATGAAAATTACCTGCAGGTGGACTTAACTAAGGGGAAAATTCATGTTCTGCCTTTAGCTCCAGGGTGAACTGGAAGCTTCTCTTTGAGACTCTGTATCTGAATCTGGGTTGCACTTGACAACTAGACCTGAGCTTTTCTTAAGGACACCCTGAGCAATGCCAGCTGGCCAGTGCTCTGTATGTATGACCTAATAAGATCAATATAGTCTTTCTGTCACAGTACCTAAGTTATACAACCATGTAGATTTTAGCATCCACGTTGACACTCTCCTCCCAGACCCCACAGTCAAACTGTCCATTGTGGCTTTTTTTTGTTTTTGCTTCCTGCTTGCATATTCCCTTCAGAAAAAAAGCAGCAAAGAAAAAGAGAAAAAAAGAGGCTGCAGTGTTGGTTGTCATTTGCAAGTCTAGATGAAACATTATTTATGGGCAAAATATTTTGCTGACAATTTCAAGAGAAAAGAAACCTTAGTGCCAACAGTTAGACGCCCACACAGTTTGGAGTTAAACAGATCTCAACAAATGAACACAGTTATGAGAAACAACATAGAAGTGACTTCAGTCTAAGCCAAGTAATTACAACACTCATGCAGTTTTGGAGGGCAAGGGGCTTACTTGTTCTCACTTGTAGAAATGATAAGCAATGTGTTACAGCAGTGCTTTGCTGGAAGGGCACCAGAGAGCTACAGAACTAGAGCCTCATTTAAATATCTTACATATAGGCACTTCTATGTTTAAAGACTTATTTAGAAATAGCTACTAGAATAGACTAGAAATGTAAGTGGCCAACTAGATTTGGTGTGAGAGAGTTTTTGTAGCATATAGTCTGGTCCTAGCGCAAATATTATCAGAAACAGAGGTTCCCCTTATGGAATCTGTTCTCATTATTCAGCAATTCTTCTAAGTTAAAGTGAAATTTTTTCTATTCATTTTCATCAACTCCTATTATTAAAAGCCTTAGCAAAAAGGCTTCTCTTTCTCTTCTTGGTCTCTGATAAATAATTCTTTGCTCACATTACCCTTTCTAGTATGCATTGTTGCTGTCTCTCCCCATCTTTAACCTCAGGCCCATTAAGTTACATGTACAGAATACATTTATAGATTAGTAAATCAGTGCAAATAGTATTTAATTGTGGCAGCCTACCAGGTACAACAGTCAATTGCGTCCCAGATCCAAAGGTCAGTTGCCAGCCAGAACCAGAAGAAGCACTATGATTTGCTCAACAACAAAAACCAGATCAAACAGGCCAGGTTGGCAGAGCACTGAATAAATAGTTGGCAGTGGTTCCTTTATGAATTAGGCCTGCGTCACTGTCACTTTAGGTTTGGTCTGGAGTAGACAAATTGACTGTCTACAAATCCTAAATGAACCCTCCTTTGTCTTTACAATCCCATTTTGTTTTAGGGGATCTTTGCTTTCCACTTTCCACTACAAAGTTCTAAACATCAACTGTGTATTTTCCATGTATGTATACAGCAAATACTCTGCGATTTTAGGTGTCAAAACAGCACTTGAATCTTTTCATCCACAGAGACTCACTAAGTCCAGAATAGAGAATATGCCTCCTCTGTTGTGGGCATTGCTGGGTTACATCATCAGAGAACTGTCTGAATTCTTGAATCCTCCCAAGACTGAGTCTATAGAATCTAAGTGAGGTAGGTACAGAGCTGGCATTGTCCAGTTAACTTGGCCACTCATTTCACATTAATAAAATAACTTCATAATAATCAATTATCAGAGAAATTCCTAGTTTTCTACTTCAATTTTGGGACATTTCCCTTCCCCTGACTAAAGTGGTATGTGTGTTAGTTATCTGCTAAAGGACTTTAAAACTGCAGCAAAAATTAGTTTTAGTATTTCCTAAGGAAGTAATGATGGTATAAGAGAGTCATGCCCAAGAGAAATCAGGGTACGCATTGTCATATCCGGGAAGAAACATGGAATCCACCTCCAGAATGTAAGTTGCATGAGGGCAATATCACACTGAGTTTGTTTCCTGTTGGATCCCTGGTTTCAGCACCGAGCCTGGCAGAGTGCAAGTACATGAAAATATTTGTCAGATGAATCTTGCAGACTCCTCAAACTTCGAGTTTGAGCAAACTGACAGGGTTGGCAAATTAGAAACCTAAAATCTAGTTCTAGCTCAGCCATAGACTGGTTATGGGGCCAGGATCAGTCTCTTCAATGAGCCTCAGTTTTCTCACCCATGGAGAAAGTCAGAAAGGAAGGTTGTCAAGGCTCTCTCTGCTCCGTGAGGCTATGCTGTATGAATTTTTGGCCAAAAGTCTCAGAAACAGGAAGTCTCCCTCAGTAGTCATGAGTTAACTTTTTTTAAAAAAGTGGTTTTTCAGACTTTGAGAGAGGCTAATCACATTACTTTTGGTTAATGATCATTATTTACAAGATTCTTCCCTTCTATAAATTGACAATCTTAGCCAAATAGAATAGTGCCTTAGAGGGTTTGTTAAGGAATTAGAAATCTTGTCACCAATTACTACATAAATCCAGGGATATGATCTCAGCCAATACCCCAAGTATCCAGTCATACATTTTAGTCCCAACACATATATTCAAGAGCAATTCCCAGAGACACACTTACATAGCCCATTTTGCACCGAGATGCTAGATCCTAGCCAGGGCAACGTTTGGCTTCCTACTTGATGCTCATCCCCCTCTCTAAACATTCTTCACATAGTGTATAATTGGGTCTAAATCAGCCCTTAATCCACAGACATTGCTTAATCCAGGGATACAATTTTATACTTACTGGGCTTCACAGATAACTCGGTTCCCTGTCCGAAGATAAGCTTTCCTCCCTGGTTATAATTCACACTGTGTTACATATCCTGTCAAAAACACATCCAATCTGCCTGAACACATTTCTAATCCTCCACCCCCAAATCCACGGCAGATCGCTCCCACACCACAGCATGAATCATGGCTATACTGCTTATTGTAACTTTTTTCCTTAAAAGGGGAATAAGGGTATTCACACAGGAGACTGATAGAGAATAATGAGAATTCCTATTTATCCAGAAACGTTTCTGTTTAACACCAATCTGATCTCTCATTTTTGCTTAATGGCTTTGGGTACTGCTGTTCAGGGAAATGGCTTCCTTTCAGATGTGTTTCTCACAGTCTCAGCCCTGCATGCCAAATATTAAGGGCAGGTGAGGCTCCAGGGAATGGGGCTTACCTGGTATGGCCACAACCTGGGTCCCCGCTCCAAACTGCAATTTCCCCCAGCTGTCAGTTGTCACACTGTGACAAACACCTCTACAAAATGGCTTCCCCAGAGAAGACAGCTGCTAAATGAAGACAAACTGCTCATGGGGAGACAATCTTGCTACAAAATGAGGCAACTGCATGATATGAGATATAAGCTTTTCCCCCTTTCTCTTCTAATTTATCTTCTTTCAAGACACTAAGGATGGTGTGTGCCAAGAGCTGCACCTCTTGGGCGGCAGGGGCAGAAAGCCAGACCGCTGGGGTCAGTGAAGCCTGGGCGTCCGCTTTAGACGCTGCAGGAATAGAAAGAAACCCACCAGCCGAGGAGTTTACCCAAGGTCAGACCCAGTCCTCAGCTCTACTCAAATGACAGCTGATCACAACAGTTGCTCTGTCATTTAAATAACTTGATGTTTTGAATTCACGAGCCTACTAGAAAAACTACTTCAGGATGCTTGGGTTCTGTTCCTGTTGGAACAGGGTTAATCACTGGCCTCTACTTGCCTGAGTTTGTTTGTTTATTTGTTTGTTTTGAGATGAAGTTTCGCTTTTGTGGCCCAGGCTGGAGTGCAATGGCGTGATCTTGGCTCACTGCAACCCCCGCCTCCGGGGTTCAAGTGATTCTCCTGCCTTAGCCTCCTGAGGAGCTGGGATTACAGGTGTCTGCCACCACGCCCAGCTAATTTTTTGTATTTTTAGTAGAGATGGGCTTTCACCATGTTGGCCAGGCAGGTTTTGAACTCCTGACCTTCAGGTGATCCACCCGCCTCAGCCTCCCAAAGTGCTGGGATTACAGGCATGAGCCACCGTGCCCAGCCCTGAGTTTTGAAATCTATCAAATGGGGATGACTATGCTGGAGTCCCCTTCTGAGGAAGACCTTGTCATCAGATGGTTCTTATTCAAATCTGACAGTAGATGGGTAGATGGGCCCCAAGGCTGGGCTTATTGGTGGGGTCCTGGTGGGTTTCTTCCCCTCCACAACCTCTTAAAGCTCCTTCAAGGATGAAGAAGGTGATGAGGTACTAGCCTTGGTCTGCTCAACACCTTTAATGTCCATCTGACCCAAGGAGGTACCTGTGGAAAAGAGGGCAGGTTTTCCTCTTGGAGATAATAATATTCAGCACACAATGTAAATTATATGTCACTTACTTGGCTTGACAAGCAGCCTTGTCCCCTTCCCAAAGATAAAGGAGAAGCTTTGTCCTTCTGCACAGTGATTATCTCAGCATCAAAATCCTACCAGCTCAGCTTTCCCCAACACACACCTCCCCAAGAAGGGACCCTCCAACAGAGTGCATTTCCTCCAGTGACCATCACACAACCTTGTTATTTCCTTCCTGAAAAAGTGAACCCTTCCTCTTTGTATTTTCCTTATGGTTCTGTTTCTCACTCCTTTTTTACCTCCTTCTCCATCACCACTGCTGAGGTCACAGTGGTCCCCCGGCCTCAAGCCCCTGCAGCTTCTCCCCACATTGAGCACTGGACTCATTTTCTATCTCCGCTTAACTGTACTTACAGGGCAGCACGGACAATCTGGTTCCGGCACCGAAGACAAAATTCTGACCATAGTTATCCCCACAGTGTTTCTGGGCTCAGCAAAAACCCCCTAAGGCTTCCTCCCTCCAGCCTGGGGATCTCAACACCACAAACAACACAGCACTCAGAACCTGTGTTTTCGGCTTTAAAGTGAAAAGGCCAGCTCATTTGTCTGTCAAGCCATGAGAACAAAGGGAGTTTGGGAACCACTAAGCCGGCAAAGGTTCCAAACTTAACCCAGCAACCCCCTGTGTCCTGAAGGATGCAGCTCTGCATTAATAAGCCTGAGTCTTTTTCATGGAGAGAGGCTCCGGGGACTGGAAAGAGGCTTAAAGAGGTTCTCTCATTTCTCCTCCTGCCTCGAGGCAGGGCTGCACTCCAATCACCCCTGCTAGCAGGGTGTCTATCTCCTTTCAAAAACCCTCTAGAGAAAGTGCCCTGGCAACTACTCCTGACAGCTAATTTTCACTGTTCAAAAACCTATTAGAAAGGTTTTTACCACTAACCTAACTCCCTTCTTGCAGTATTAGCCATGTCCTGTGGTCTGAATCCTGGTGGAGGTGGAGAGCCGAGCTCCTCCATCTTCTGTTTAATGCTTCCTTTCCCAAATTTAGTTGTGTGACTTAACTCCCACCTTGCCCTCAACCTCTTTTCTTTGAAATAAACTGCCTCATTTTGCCTCTGCAGACTTTACTGATCCTCTACCTCCAGGTTGGAGAGTTTCATTTAGTGGCTATTTTCAGGAGCCATATTTCTCATGAGCTTCACTACCCCGAAGAGTAGAAGGACAACCTTGGGATAGATCGCCTTTCCCATGAAGTTTCCATCTTCCTTCTGTCATTGCCCCTCCACACAGGGAGCCTGTCTTTTGGGAAGGGGCTCGGGACACCTTAAAGGAAATCATGCTGGGGGCATTTTGGTGATGGGGCAGTACAAGGTTTCAGTTCTGCAACCCTTGCCCTGCCCTCCTGTGAACCGCATCCTTGCTCCAAGCGTATGTGTGGAGCCTCGAGAGTCCCAGCCATGCAGCTCTCTACAGAAACCTCTCCCCTGCCTCTGACACTTGGATGATTTTGTATTTAAATTAGTCAGGATTCTTTCTATTTCCACTTTCAAATCCCAGGTGAAGAATTTCATAGAATAGGCTGACATTCTCCACCCTCCCCCCATTCCAGCTCTGCTCCTGATGCATAACGGAGCCTTGACAGAAGAGCCCGAGGGGCGAAACAAAGGCTCTGCAGTGGGTTAGAGATGATGTTTATCATTATTATTAATAGCGAGGGTTTAATGAGCTTTTTCTATGTTCTGAGCACTATGCTAAATACTTTAGCTGTATTATTTCATCTTTACAATGACTTATTCGAGGTAGGAATATTTTTATCTTCATTTTGTGGATGGGGAAACTGAGGCTCAGAGAGATTAAGTAACTTGCTCAAGGTCACACAGCTAGGTAAGTAGTGGAGCAAGGACTTGAATTCAGGTTTTTCTGTTTCCAAAGCTCATACTATCCTGCTTAATCCATTATTACTTAAGCTCAAAATGTCCAGAGGGGACCCAAGACACGTCAGAGGTGCTGCAGAGGTGGGCTCAGTGCTGAGCCTCATAGTCTGTGGCATTTACTTTACTTGATTCTCAATCCAGATGTACAGAGTTCTAGTGATTCTTTTCAAGTAGATATTTAAATTGCAGCAGGGAGATCAAACTTAGATACGAGAAGTACTTTCTGGCAATAAAGGTTGCCAAATTTTGGAATTAATTACAGAGAGACATTTCCCATCCTAGACCATCCGATATAGTGCGAGCACATCCTATATGGCCAGAGATCCTGCTGGGAAGCCTGGTCAGGGGTGGTGGAGAACCTTCCTGACAGCTTCACTGGCTCATTATTATTTGTTTCTCTATTTCTTTCAAAATGTTGTATATGCTCCTGAGAAGCCCTTACCATGAGCTAGAGCAAGAGTCTGCATGTGGGCGTGCGTGTGTGCACACTTGCATGCATACATGCACTCACATCTCATTTTAAAGCAGGGAAGAGAATCAACTGTTTGGCCCAGGGAAAGAACATTAATAAAGAGCCCAACCAGATGCACAGGATTAAAGTCTTTTTCAAACTAATGATTTGATTGATTGCCCCTGAAGGCCTAGGCAAAGAAGAACACAACTTACTTGGCTTCACAATGAGCGTAGTCCCATTCCCAAAGGTTAATTTGCCTGCATTGGTGTTACACAGTGTTTAGTGCTATTGCAATAACCTTGACTCAGGCCTCTAGAAAGACAGGTGGAGGTGGGGGAGGAAAGCAGGAAAACAAAACCTGAGATGACTGCCCATGGCCAAAACAACCTCCTTGTAATTAGGTTAGAACGTGGGAGGAATACTAATAACTAGCAACTCCCCAGCCCAATTCTATTTGCCGTAATTTTCCTTGAAGGAATGGGCCTTGGCAGGAGCACCTCTTGGGAAATTCACTCGAAGTGACTACTGCTCTGTCTCCTGGGATCCTGCCTTGTTTGTATTCCTGCAGGCTCTTTGGCTATTTTCATCCAATTCCTGCCTTTTGCCTGCTACTTTCCTTGGACCTTTCTTTTCGCGGAGGTTCACATATTTTCACAGGGAGAGACTACATGGATATTAAATGTCCAAATACAATGCCCCAGGGACTATATGCATTAATAACCTTGTTTTCCAACTGATATCACTAACCACCCAACACAAACCAAGCAAAGAAAACACCACCTGTGTTTTGACAGCTTCCGCATGATGGAAGACAGGCTTCTTGGGAAGAATAATTAGCCAGAAAGAAGAACTTACTTGGTACAACCGAGAGTTTGGTCCCCTTCCCGAAAGTGAGTTGGTAACTCCCAGCCCCAGAGTATGCACAGAGTTTCCTTTCTTTGCAAAAACCCCAGAGATGCTGAGAAAATCAGACCACTCACAGCATAGGAGCAGCTCTGACAAAAGTTCAGACTTTAACAACAACCAGACGATAGGCAAGAGAGAAGGGCATTACAGAGGCGGGCTATGGAACGGACCATTCCTCGGAGTCCTCCAGAGTCCTGGCTGGACTTTCAGAGGTCATCGAATCCATCCTCCTGTCCTCAGTCAGTGTGTTGTCTGACCAAAGACCTGTCTAGTTATTAAGAGCTCCTAGTTTTTATAAAGCTTTCTATTGCTAACAGCCCTTACATCCAAGCAACTGTTCCTTATATCTAATTGAAATCCTGCAAACTGCAGTCCGAGCCCTTTCCCTCTCAAGCTTCCCTGGTTGAAGATGGGATTTCACACAAACATATTCCACAGGGAAACTCATCACAACACACCAAGCTGGTCTCAGTGGTCACTTCTGGGGAGGAGGAAACTGATACTGAAGGAAGGGGCCAAGGTGAATGCTGACTTTATCTGTATTTTTTTTTTTTTTTTTTTTGAGACAGAATCTCACTCTGTCACCCAGACTGGAGTGCAATCCACAATCTCGGCTCACTGCAACCTGTGTCCCCCGGGTTCAAGTGATTCTCCTGCCTCAGCCTCCTGAGTAGCTGGGATTACAGGTGCCCGTTACCACCTGGCTACTTTCTCTACTTTTAGTAGAGACGGGGTTTCACCAAGTTGGCCGGGCTGGTCTCGAACTCCTGACCTCAGGTGATCTGCCCACCTCGGCCTCCCAAAGTGCTGGGATTAGAGGCGTGAGCCACCACACCCGGCCTTTATCTGTAATTTGAATGGTTTACAATGAGAAATTTTAATGTATTATTTGGGCAAATCAAAATTAATAATAACATTAAATAGAAACCTGCAATGTATTTAAAAATGGCTTTTGGATCTCAGACAAGCCTTTCTGTGCTTCTCCCAGGCTAAAGAGTCTGGTTCTCTGCCCAGGGCTTTGGACTCCTGGGATCAGAGGAGGGAACTGGGTCAGGATGTATGCTCAGAACAAGCTGGAGGCAAAGAGGCCAGGGTGCAGTGCAGGGCCCAGTTCTGTGTGCGCTCATGACTGTCCAGTTGACTTTTGAATTATAACAGAATAACCTGTTCATTTTCCCGCTCAACACTAATGGCCCAGCTCCTTCCAAACCTTTCTTGGGGACAAAAGCATTCTAGGTACACTGAAAAATAATTCAAGGGAAGAAGCCATTGCCGATCAAAATCAGGGATGGCTGGAAACACTTACTTGCAATCACAGAAAGTCTTGTGCCCTTTCCAAAGACAAGAGCTGTGTTTCCTGAATTCCCACAGTGGTTTCCTCCATAACAAAAACCCTGAATGCCTGGCCTTGGTGGTTTCCCCGGAAGTTTCCTCTTGTTGGTCCTCTTCCCTGTTAGAATCATCTGGAAATCTCCCCACTTAACCATAGTTTTTGTTTTTCCTCAGCATGTATTTGCCCACTTCTCCCCGAATCTCTATGAAGTATGGCATAATCAAAATGTTTCTGCTTTGCCTGTCTACCCTGCTGATGAGCTTCCATACATGGAGTTGTAGCCCGGAGATGCATTTCTGAACTGCTTGCAGACTTCTAGCTTATTGTTAGCCTGTGAAAGATATTCCAAAGGAAATCCCTGTTTCTGACATCATAATGTACTCTTTGCCGCACTAGAAATAAAAAGGAGTGGTCACTTATCCTAAATAAAGAAAAAGATTTGGAAAATGGCACAGAGTGAGAAGGCTCAATGCAAGATGTTGCTCTTGGCTGGCATACTATCTTTGTTGTCTTTAACATGAAAGTAGCTCTTTGGAAAGTCATCTCTCACTTATCCCTGGAACAAGGGAAATGAGAGATCATGGGGTATCAAAGCCAGGAATCTCAGCAGAGGCCAAATAAAGAAAAATGTATCTTTTATGGAGGGTGGAAGGAGAGGGGTCATAGGTATGTTGGAGTCATTTCCAAAATCAATTTAGTTGGAGCCAAAAATCACACTGGGCTTAACAATGTGTCCAAACAAAGGTTACTGGGGACAAGCCTGGGGGAAAGACTGGAAAATAAGTTCTGGACAAAGTGTCACGATTCTTTTACTCTTCTTAATAAACAATGAAAAAGATAATTTATATTTGGGTAGCAGAAGACTGGTAGCAACTTTTCCAGTCCCGGAGGGGAGAATTTGGTATTTGGCTCAGCTGTGGAAAGGCTGAGGACTGGGCCTCTGCAAGAGAACAGCCCAGGACCCAGAGGTCACCCACAAGTCTTAGAAACTTTCCCACTCAACACTCACAACAGTTTAAACTCAGTGGGAGTCAATATCAGAAAATCACATAAATGGCACTTACTGGGGAGAATATGAAGTCGTGTCCCTTTTCCAAAGATGATTTTGTCATCTCTGTTCACACTGTGATTGGGACCGTAACAAAAACTCCTAGTGACTTTTTTTGGGGAAAGCTACATATTTTCTGATGGATATTTCACCTTCATGGGACTTAACAGATTCCTATATTGTTCCTTCTCCTGTAATAAACAGGCCTCATTATCGGCTCAACCATCTTTCTTTGTGTCTTCTAGTTGTTCTGCTTGAATTTTATGCTGCTTATTGCAAATGTGCGGGAGGAAATTGAATGACCTCATTTGACACTGACAGTGAATTATAAAAGCAACAATTCAACAAACTCCTTTCCAATATCAAACATAATTCTGTTACTGTAGGCAAAAAATACCTGGCAGACAGCCACTGAGCTAGGAATCCACTTTTCAGAGCCCAAACAAAAATGGGGCAGGAATGGGTCACTTAGGGCACATATCTGGATTTCCACCTGAGAAGGAACTGCATTACAGAGCCCTCCCTTCACCCTGGCTCTACGCCTTAAGTTCTAGAATTTGCCATGTCACCAAATTCTGAGGACACCTTGCCTTATGTTTGCTGTACTCACTATAGCCCTGCCCTAGCTGGAGGTCATGAGCTTCATTCATTTTAGCCCAGAGGGATCCCCATCTTTTAGGAAATGTTCTCCTTCCACAGTCCATGGATGTGGTCTCTCACCACCAAGAGATGGAAGCCTTATGCCATTGCCATCAACCCTGGCTGGATCCTTGTTTGACACTTAAAGAACCAAGTCCCATTATCTCTTCCTCATGGTCTACCTGACCCCAAAGATGCTCTTTATCATAGTCGTTAAAAAAAAAATTAACATGGGATGGATATGTTCACTACATCTAAAACAAACCTGCGGAGTCACCTATCTCATTTCCTTGTCTTCCAGCATTTCCCAAGGCGGAACCATTTAAAACTAGGCTATCCTATTTTAAAGCTCCTTGGGTTAGTCATTCCATAATCTTAATTATAACCTGCTGTAGAGTTTAATAATAGTCGATGTGGTGACACCAGCCTCTTAATATTATTTTTTTGGTTGGACATTTGGATGGGTCCTGTTGTCTCCAAAATGGCAATGTGGAGAAACGGACACCCCAGGAGCACACCCGGGCATGCCAGGCTCCTGAATGCCTATTTCCCTCCTTTTTAAGGGGGTAGATTTAAAAAGTTCTATTCCCCATGGAGCAATTGATCATTAAACAAAAATCGTGCTATCATACCTGCCATTTTATTTCACTCTGAATTTCCTTTTAGGTATTTATAAAGCCACCTGAGATTGTCAATTCATTTCTGAATCGTTTTCTTCTTCCACTGCATTTGAATAGTCAGGCTGTGTTTTTAGTGAAATTTGACATTATGGGACTAAATGTGGACATTTGTCAAAATGCGACAATGTTTGGGTTTCTTATTAGATCTTTTTGAAATGAATATATATGCAGGCACAAGAGACAAAGAAGGTAACTTATAAATATTAGTAGCATTTAAAATGAGATAGAGTCTCATTTTTAATAGAATGGAAAACAAGTTCTGTGGCTAAAATCAGAGTATACACACAAATCATTGCAGAACCCAGTTTAACAGACACTGCGGTGTAAAAAGCTCATAGCCCCATATCTCTCTAGAAGAAAGACGGCTAAGCCACCATGTTAAAGGAGATTTGGGATGGTCTCATTTTGCCTTTATTTATCATTATTGCTCTAGTCTCAATAATCACGAATGTTTCATGTATTTGCAAAAGTCATTTTTCAAGAAGGATACTTGTTTACATATTAAATTAAATCTCCACTAACTTCACAGGATTTATTTGTTTGATCAAATATCAATAAAACATGGCCACTTACTGGGCTTCACCACCAGCTGAGTTCCATCTCCAAAGATGACTCTGGCGTTGTTATTTCCACAGCACTTCCTGCCTTTACTGAAACCCCTGGTAAAACCCTTCCAAACGCACAGCATTGTGGTGAGGGGGCAGTTAGACTCTCCTTGTTTTTTTTTTTTTTTTTTTTTTTTTTGCTTTTGCTGTGTTTCTGGAAATTGGCCTTTTATGATAGAAGAAAAATTGGTTCTGCAACATAAAGTAAACCATTTCTCTTTTGAAAATACCAAACTTATGAGCTTTAAAAATTCTTTTGCATTTCTAGGCATAAAACTGCCAAAGCTGAATCTAGTTTGTTAACAACTCTTGCTGTCATATGTGTGAGCTCAGCCCTAGACACACAAGTCTGAAGGGATAGTACATTCCTACACCCACAGGGATATTTTCCAGCTACAGAGCCATCCCAGCTCACCTCCAGACTCAGTGATCAAGTTATTTCAAAGCCTTCTCAGTGCGTAATAATGCTTATTTGATAGCCTAAAAAACGTTTCATGAGGGAAGAGTGGCAAAAGTTAAACAGTCCTATTTTTTTTCTCCCCAAAGAAGTTCCACCATGGACCCATATGCCGTTTCAGCCAGGAAGGGGTAGAGAGTCTAGGCATGAAATAAATGGGAGAAGAGAACATTTTCTATTATAAAAAAGATTGCATCCTAAAGGCAGAGATAAAGACACACAACAGTTCCTTTATCACAAAGTTGAGCATTGGCTGAGTTTTAGTATACACGGAGTATCTGGAGAAAAGAGAGAGGGGTGAGCATCCCAGACAGCGATACCACCTCACTGACTTTCTTGGTTAAAAGTAAGGCTTACGTAATAGAAATTTAAGCTTGGAGAGAGAAGTCCCCAACATGACTGTAACTGGCTGATTCTTTACATTTCAAGAGGAAGCGTTCAAAACTGATCTCATTTCTCTCCTTTCATCCTGGGAGCAGTGGGTGTCCAAAGTAAACATAAAGAACTTATTCTAGAGAAAACAAAAGGGAAGCAAACGTAGGAAATAGAGTGACAGATACGTGGATCACAGTTCTAATACTGAGCTAAGTTACCCTTAGCCTTCTTTTTCCCCTACCCAACCCCTAGAAGTTAGACTTGCCTGACTTCTCAGCACTCTTCCCAAGGATGGCTCTGGAGTCTCTTTTGGAAGAAAAACAAAACATGGCCTATAGAAGAAGGCGTTTGGACCAGCAGACACAAAATTGTATAAATAGGTTAGCAGAGGCTGTATTTGCCCAGGTAAAGGTATGTTCAGGTTCAATGAATGACTGGGAAATTGGGTTCACAGAAGCATAAAACCTATAGCATTTAGTAGAGAACAATTCGATTTTCTCAACTAAATTTTCCCACAGTAGTCTTTTTCTCCCCTGAGGTTTATCATAAAATTAGCATGTTTCCCCTTCCCTGACTGTGGTGTGCCATTCAGGAGAATGGGAAATTTTGACAGCCTGCTATATCACAGCAGATAAGAGATGACAGCAGTGAACAAAGTCAACCTTCAGACCTTCTTTCCACCAAAGGGTGGCTGTCGCTTCCCACTTGCAGTGGACACAGAATCCACCTGACACACTTACTTACTTGGCTGGACAGCAAGCAGAGTGCCAGTTCCAAAGATGAGCTTGTTTCCACTACCGCCATAATTCACACAGTCCTTCAGAGCCTTACACTAACCCTCAAGGAGGGGCACAGCAGGATGGGGTGAGGACAGCTTTGCGTCTTTCCAGACTTAGAACATCTCAGTCCCAGTGCAGCAAAAGCTGATTTGCAGGCATTGCTGCAGCCTTCATATTCCCCTGACATGCCCTGACACTGTCATTTAAGTTACATCCCAAAGCCCAGAACCCTGAGTGACTCCAGCAGTGACCAAGAGCTTTGCAGGCATCTGCTCTCCAGGTGGGACAGCAGCCTGAGGCAAGGATGTCAGGAGAGCTGCAGGCTTGCTATTTTTCACCTTTGAAAATTTCACCATCTTTGGCTATGACCCTTTCCTTTTTCTCTGAATTTGGTCTTCCAATGGAATGAAGCTGGTTCTGTCCTTGGGAAAGAGTTTTAACCATATCAGAGGGAATTAGATATTCCCTAACAACACAGCTCTGCTCTCTTAGAGGGCTACTTAAGCATTATTCATTCCAGAAGCTACTATCCCAAACAAAAGAGTTGGTGGCTGACATTGCTTCTCACTGGGAGTGGAGACCCCATTTGGGTCGAGTGCATTGTCTCCAGCAGGCTGAATTGTTCTTAAAAATATAATCTGCATGCTATATTTTGTGCATTATTCAACTAGTGTCTCCTCTCCCTTACAGTCACATCTCTGAGACTTACCTGGCTTTATAATTAGCTTGGTCCCAGCGCCCCAGATTAACTGATAGTTGCTATCCACACAGACACAAAAACCTTAACAAAAACCTTCACTGTCCTTCCGGGGATCCTATTAGAGATAAAGCCCAGATAAAAAGTCTAGAGCAAAGCACATAAAACAATGAAACGACGGAGGAATATTGGCTATTGAAGATTATTTGCTCATTTAATTACATTTGATTCCCTTGCCCATTATAGATTCCAGACACAGATGATGAAATCGAATGACCAAACATCCAAAGTCAATCTAGGTCTCTCTGCATACAAGGGAAGCATAATTCAGAAACAGTTTTCAAATTGGAGAAGTTGAACTTGCTTCACCTTCCCTGATATTTTAAATAAAAATGCAAAAGAGGGAAACAGATCATTTGTTTAGAGTCATAATGCATCTGACGCTCTAGTGCCTTCTTTTCACTGCTGCTAAGATTTTAGTCAGCACCATGGTGTTCACATGTAAGTTAAATTGTTCACGAATAGATTAATTGGTTTAAAGAGGGTTCTGCAGCTATAGGTGTTAAAGGCCCCTACAGAGCTCAGAGTTGGGAAGGGTGACCTGCAGTGCTATGAGAACGTGCCTGTTTATAGAAAACACCTTTTCAGGCTGGGTGCTGTGGCTCACGCCTGTAATCTTTGGGAGGCCGAGGTGGGCAGATCACCTGAGGTCAGGAGTTCAAGACCTGCCTGGTCAACGTGGTGAAAACCCGTCTCTACTAAAAATACAAAAATTAACCAGGCGTGGTGGTGGGTGTCTGTAATCCCAGCTACTTGGGAGACTGAGACAGGAGAATTGCTCGAACCCGGGAAGTGGAGATTGCAGTGAGCTGAGATCGCGCCACTGCACTCCAGCCTGGGCAACAGAGAGAGAAACTTCGTTCAAAAAAAAAAAAAAAAAGAAGAAGAAAAGAAAAACAGAAAAACAAAACACCTTTTCAAAATGGCTCCTTGGTTTCTCGTACTTACTTGGAAAGACTTGTAATCTGGTCCCAGTCCCAAAGATGAGCTTGTTGGCGTTATAAGACACAGTGATACTGAGATCTACAAAAACCTCCTAAGCCCCTCTGCTCTTCCCTGTCACTGGCACCAAATGACTATCAATAGCAAAGAAGATTTGAGGATACATTTAAAACACCAAAGCAATCAAACAGTCAGGTTTTGTTTCAGTCAAGTTTCATCTTCTGAAAATGCCGATGGCCTGTGCTTATTATGTTTTCAATGCATTAAGTGATAGCTTAAGACAGTTCACTGTAAGAAGATAGGGACTCTCAAGCTCTAATCCCAGGTATGATTTCTTTTGGTTTGACTTAAATTATTTAACTTGTCTGTGTGTCAGCTTTTCTGTCTGTGACATATGTTTGATGATGTATGACCCTGTTTACCTTATTAGAGAACGTTGTGAAGATAAAAGGGCCGAGGACGGGGCAGTGGGTTGCAGCATTGAAATGCATTGTGAATAATGTGGGGAAAATATGATGGTTCAAGTCAGGATATTATTAACATGAATAGCAGGGACTATGCAAGCTGAAGTTTATTGTCGAAATAATAACCACAAAGCTTTCTTAGTAAAAACTGAAGGAGAATATATCTGTCTTGTGTGTTTTTCCACAAGAAAGTTAGTGGAAATAACCACTTAATCTGCCAGAAGAGACAGGCATGGAAAAGGTCAGCTGGATTCTGAAGTCTGACTGCCAGGGGAGGAGAAGAAATGATTGTCCTCCCACAGCAGTGAGTGAGCATAGATTAGGTTCCCACGACATGCTAATGCCCTTGGCTGTTGGCAGCATTAAGTGGAACCAATCAAAGTTATTTTAAAAAATGAATTTGACCATCTTAGTGGTAAAACTGGCTGTGTAGGTAGACCCAGAGACTGTTTCTCATCAGTGACTGCAAAATGTGTGTGTGTGTGTGTGTGTGTGTGTGTGAAGAACTGTTCTATGTGATTTACAGACATAAGAGCCCACAGAAATGAGAAAAGGTATACTTACGTGGTAAAACAATCACTTGAGTGCCGGACCCGAAATGCAACACATTCCCAAAGCCTATCCACAATGGCTCATTCTTTTACAAAAACCTTGTCATCTCTTCGTAATCACATGTTTTGTGTCCCAAGGTGGAAGCTAAAGCTTCTCAGGCATGAGAGAAGAGTCAGACACGCATATCATGGACGCCATGGTATTCCTTATTTCGTGCCAGCCCTTCCTTCCTGAGGCTTTTCCTTATCCTGGGCCCAGCTCCAGCCTTCATGCAGGCAGTCTGTGTCCCTTGGTGGCCACCTCCACCTCTGCAGGGGCTCTGCTGCGGCCAACCCTCAGGAAAGATTCCCTCAGGGCCCTGGGCCATTTGAGGATCACTCAAGGAGCTAGGAAACTCCTCAGAAATACAGCTGATGGTTACAGAGGCAGGCAGCAGTGTGCGTGGGGGTGCCGGTGCTAGGCATGGGCATAGCAGTCAGGAATTCAAAGGAGAGAGCAGGGATTTGCATACAGGAGTTGGAGATGGAAGGAGTAGGATCTAGAGAGGAAGGGTCTGAAAACCAAGGCAAGAAGGGTAGACACACACTAACAACGAATGTCAAAATTAGTCACACTCTGCTTGGTGAGCACACACAAGTTCTAGGGGAAAGAAATTTTCCTGGCTGTGTCAGTTGCCCTGACCTATTTAGTACTGTTCTACCTCCTGTGACAACCTCTTAGGTGCAGCTGAGACGCCCCACACCACAAACAGAGACCACGTCCCTGTCTTATTTCTGTCTCAAAGAGCCATCTGACCAAATGTTCCACACGAGGGGGTAGGAACGGCAGCCACAAAAAGATACTCAGAATCTGTTTCTCTCTTCCTAATTAGGCTGTCAATCTGTTTAGCTAATAAGTCGTATAAAGTGTCTTAATCTCTTTTAAGGAAAGGAGTCATATAAATGCAAAATAGCAGCAGCAATAAGTCAAATGGCTTGCTGGGTATCTTTTCTTCATGTGAAGAGATGCCGTTTAGTAGAAGGGAAACTTTCTGTGTGGAGAGGAGACAGACTGGGAAAAAGCACAACAGCATTTGTTTTTATTAGGCTGAGTCTATACAGCACAAAGTGAAACAGATTTGGCAATTATTTAGGTAATGTGACATTCAATTCATGCAATTTTGAGCACAAAGAAGTTTTCTCAAGGAAGTCCCTAAATATCTGGATCAGCTACCAACATTAATCATAGTAACTGGACAATTGGGCTGTATAGACACAAACTAATAAATGTACCCTGAGATGGTTCTTCAGAAAGGCTTATATTTTATAAACCTAACATTAAAACTAGCCCAATATTTGTAACCACTGTCTTCATTTTGGCACTGCAATTAACAGTTCCCAATTTTTCTTACAACACGTCTTACATTTTGAGCCGCAAAGGTAAGGGTGACCTTCTCCCTAGAGAGTTTTATCAGGTTAACACATGGAAGCTCATTTAGAAATTCATTAGGTGTCTGGGATGTGAGAACTCGTCATTACAGATTACAAGCTTTTTTGTGAAGTGGTAAGGACTTACAGGGAAGAACGGTGAGTCTTGTTCCAGTCCCAAAGAAGAGGTTGTTTACCCCAGTTTGACACAGTGTTTCTGCCCAGTACAAAAACACTTTCCTACTAAGCTAAATTTTCTTCCTCTCCTTCCTCCTTATTTAACTTATTTATTTTATATTTTTAAATACATATTTTTAGAGACAGGATCTTACTTGGTTGTCCAGGCTCGAGTGCAGTGGTGTGATCTTGGCTAACTGTAGCCTTGACCTCCTGGGCACAAGTGATCCTCCTGCCTCACCCTCTTCAGTAGCTAGGATGACAGACGCATGCCACCATGCCTGGCTATTTTTTTAAAATTTTATTTATTTATTTATTGTAGAGATGGGGGTCTCACTGTATTGCCCAGGGTAGTCTTGAACTCCTGGCCTCAAGTGATCCTCCTGCCTCAGCCTTCCAAAATGCTGAGATTACAGGTGAGAGCCACTGCTCCCAGCTTCCTTTTTCTATGAAGTTTGCCAGGGGTATGTTACACACATTTGGAATTCTGCTTGGTGATAACCTTTGAAAAACCTTCCAACCAGAAGTGCTGTCTTCCATGTTTCTTAACAATCCAAACAACGAATAGTCCCCTTTCTCTCTCTCTCCCCATTTTCTTCCCCCAAACAAAAACATAACATTTCCATGCTGCCCGTTTTCTCCTTGGAAGACAGAACTTGAATAATTCTGGTGGTCACAAGGGTGGATTCTACTTTAGTATATTATTATGAAAAATCACGGCCGGGCGCGGAGGCTCAAGCCTGTAATCCTAGCACTTTGGGAGGCCGAGACGGGCGGATCACGAGGTCAGAAGATCGAGACCATCCTGGCTAACACGGTGAAACCCCGTCTCTACTAAAAAATACAAAAAACTAGCCGGGCAAGGTGGCGGGCGCCTGTAGTCCCAGCTACTCGGGAGGCAGAGGCAGGAGAATGGCGTAAACCCGGGAGGCGGAGCTTGCAGTGAGCTGAGATCCGGCCACTGCACTCGAGCCCGGGCGACAGAGCCAGACTCCGTCTCAAAAAAAAAAAAAAAAAAAAAAGAAAAATCACCTTCTTTTGTGTGAACCACCCACATTTGATGTTTTTATTTCTTCCAAGTCAACCAAACTGACATTCTCTCAGCCTTAACCTAGGAATTCCAGATCCAATACACCCCTCTTTTTGCCTCTAGCTGAAACCAAGTGAGTTAGAAAAGACCCTATTAACCAGACTTTACACACATTCTACTTACTTTAAAAGGAAAATATAACCTAAGAGTAAGAGTCTTTGGTTAGAAGTTGAGTCAGAGAAGATTAAACAAAAAAGGAACAGAGTGGATAACTGCAGTTCACTTGGAAACATCCAGACCTACCTGGTTTTACTTGTAAAGTTGTCCCTTGTCCAAAGATCAGTTTGCCTGTGTTGCTAGAGGCACACTCTAATGCTGTACTTTACAAAAACTATCAATGGGGATCATTTCCATTTTTCTCCCTTCCCTCCAGCAACCTGACATAGTAGCAATAAAAACATATTAACTGAAAACTTTCTATCAGCCTGCCACTATGCAAGGTCCATTTACAGGTATTAGCTCTTTAAATCTCATCACATCTCAGTGAGCTAGGTACTATTACCATCCCCATTTTACAGATGAGAAGAATGAGGCATAAAGAGATTAAGTAACCTGCAGAGTTAGGATTTGTCTGAACAGTTTGATTCTAAAATTCATATTCTTAACCTCTATGCCATACCTTTCATTAGCCACTCTCCCCTGCTTGCCATTTTGGGTTCTCCTTTGAAGTGTGTATACCAGTCACATTGATAAAATAGTGCATTGACCTAATAAATATATCCTGAGATTGTTCTTCTGAAAGACTTACATTTCATAAACTTAACATTAAAACAACTCCAATATTTATACCCATTATCTTCATTCTGGCACTGTAACAGACATTTCCCATTCCTTTTTTTTTTTTTTCTGCATGTGTCTTATATTTAGAGCTGCAAAGGTAAGAATGACCTTCTCCCCAGAGAATCTTATCAGGTTAGCACATAGAAGCCCATTTAGAAATTCATTAATGTCTGTATCCAAGATGTCTTTCCTGAAGCCCTTTGGCTCTGTGGACAACTCCCCTTGCCCTTATCCAGCTTTGCCAAGCCTGGAGCTCCAAAACTGACGCAGGACCTGGCCTCAGTCAAAGCCACAGCAGACACAGCTGGGAACACAATTTGGTGTGTGGAACAAAATTCTAAACAGTGTAGGTGGTCTGTAAGATGCTCTTGAAGACTCTTGCAGAGAATAACTTCTCAGAAGAGGCCAGAATTAGGATGAAATTAGTTCCTTTCCTGTTACCTCTAGCACATCCACAATGAGGTTCTAAGCCAAAAAGAACTGAGAGATGCAGGAGTTATATGGCAGGTTTGAGTCATTCTGGATAATCCACACTGGGGCGATGTGCTCTAGCATGGCCACGAGCATGACTGTGAGTCCTGAGAGTTCCCAGCACTTGACCTGTCTTTGGCTGGAAAGCGGCAGTAGTTACCAATGGCCCACGGTGAGGCTGGCACAGTGCAGACTAAAGCGGCCATGAAATGTGCTGCACACTCTCGCCTTCTGTAACATTCAGTGCTCCCAGACAGGCTTTTTTGGAATGCACGAGTATGTTTGATCTCTAAGAAAACAGCCGAACACTCCAATGGCCTTCCTACCCTGCTCATCTGGATCCCTCTACCTAGTTATTTTGATTGAGGGGTAGGCAAGGGTTCAGCTTTGGTGGACAGGAAGAAAACACTAGCCATAACTAGATATTTTAAACATCAGGGCTAAAAAGAAGGAGGCAATTTCTGAGATATTTCAAACTGCACAGACAGGTTTGACAGAGTTAACATGAAGACTCACTTGGATTTACTGCCAGGCTTGTTCCCAATCCCCAAATCAGCTTACGGTTGTTGCCAGCATTACACAGTCATAGAAAGCTTTACCAAAACCGACCAGGCCAATGTGTATCAGGAAATCCCTTTCAATCCCCAAATCTGGCCGGCGTTCTCCTCCAGCTGGGACCCTGGCCAGAGGCAGCGGAAAAGACTGTTTATTATGGCGGTCTATTCACAGCATGGTCAGGGTGGAAAGGCTCTTCTGAGGTTAACTAGTTCATCCCTCCACCTCCTGACAAAGCTGCCTTCTGACCAGGCCAGCAAGGAGCATAATCCTGACAAAGCTGCTGGAGAAGGATTCCCCCACTGCAGTGCTCACCCAGCCCATGTACTACTCAGTCAGACTTTCTGACCCAAATGGTTAAGACAAAAAGGACAAGAAATCTTCTGTTTGTCTCCAGCACATTTGTTCCTATGCCAGGTAGTTATATGTATGTCCATTTTCACTTATACATATGCCATGTATTGATAACATGTAACCATTAGAATGAATATAAAAAAATTAAGTAGAGAAAACAGAAAACAGCTCAGTGCTATGGCTTCCTTTTGAAATTAGCGCATTCATTATGGATTCAGCAGAGATACTCACGGGGTTTGACCATTAACCTTGTTCCCCCTCCAAATGTGAGCACGTTGCCTGCATTATTATTCACACAGTGATCTTCAGCTGAGCAAAAACCTCCCAGAAACTGAACTAAGTTTTCCCTAAAGATCTTCTGGAAGGAGCGATATCGTGAGCACAGAGAATATTAAGTAACTGTCACAGTAATAACCTGGCACAGGATCCCAGTATCAGTTTGGATTTCAGGACTGTTTCCATACTGGATAAATAAAGGATAGTCTTTCTGCATGTTCTAAAGAAAGAGTTTTCCTGCACAGGCCCAGAATACTGAATGCCAAAATCCTAGCATATCCACTGTTGTTTTAGATAATAATTCTCCAGGGTTCTGAAAATTATATACCTCACTTGGACATAGTAGGGACAGTTTATGTCCACAGCACCAAAACAAAAGCAGTCAGAGAGACTGTTGTCACAGTGGGAGGGATTGAGGGAAGCTGTCACGGTCTACCAGGCAGGAGGGGTTGGCGTGCTAATCACACCTTCCGGGTGCTCCAGCCAGGCACCTCTGACCAAAGTCAGCTCAGGAACATCTGAAGGGATGCCCAACCTTTTCAATTCACACAACTCAAGACAGTCCTATGCAATTGTCTGCCCTGGAATCCACCCTGGACTCCAACTCCAGATCTTTTCATCCCCTGCTTTGCTAGTCACCAGGAAAAGGACTTTTCACCACTGCCTATCCTTGTCCTAGGAGAGACTTTTCCACTCACCATCCCTTCCCCAGGACACAACACAGCTCAAGGACTAATCAGAAATAATCCTCTCATGACTAAGAAGGTGGCTTCTCCCATTTTTCCTGCATGATCCTTTTGAGCTTCTCTCAATTTTGAGGTACCTCACAGAAAGTCTGAGCCCGAAAGTCTGAGCCCGAAACTCCATGGACACCACCACTGAGTGGCCAGCATGGTCTCCTCCCACTTCCTCACCCCCGGCCACATTGAGGACCAGGGGCTTAACAACTGGCATTAGGGATGGAGCACTCCAAAGGGAAACCAACAAACATGCAGCCTGTAAATCTCCTACTTAGATTATGTTAGTGTTACTTCAGGGACAGATCTCTCCTTTCCAAACCCATTACAAAAGCTGTCTCTCTCCTTCCTACTTTGCTTCTTTGTCTGATGGATCTTTTACCTTGGCCTGCTTAATTAAAAAATGATATAATTTTCACACCATTCCTATGAAACTAAATCTGGTAATGCCTATGCTGGGTTTCAAGGCTGAGAGACGGTGAAACCAAATTTTGTCACCTGTGCAAGCCTGTTTTAGGTGGTGGGCCAGGATGTCTGATGTGTGGACACAGGGTACAGGTGTGGGCATGTGTAAATATTCAAGGGAGGCAGATGCCTAGTTTTCCTGGAGCAGAGCATTCATGAAAGGGAATCGCTGGAAATAAATTTGGAGAACAGAAAGGGCCCAGATTTTAGAGAGCTTTGAGTGACATGCTAGGATCTGGACATGATTTCCCCTTGAGATGATTTCTCAAAACATGAACGACCAGATGAAGCATTGAGTTGCACAGAGGAGAGGGGCATAAAAAGAGGCAGAAAAATGCGTAAAAAATGTAAAGTGAGAATATAGTTTTAAAAGAAGAGAATAAAGAACACAGAACTCCTGTTGTGTTTACAGGAGTTTCTCGAGACCTTCAAGTCATAAACATATTTCTAGTGATGGATACAATTCTTATGAAATTGGCAGCAAGTCCATCATGGTAAGCCTCAGAGCTCTCCTTCACCCCTCCTGTCCAGAATAGAGGGACCCAGAATTGCCACTTCAGATAGCAGTGAATTTAGCTTGCACAGTTTACACGGGTACTTCCCTTGTCCTACCTTCCCTTGTCCCTCAAACATGAACACCAACAACATTTAAAATAAAGCCTGTCTTGTCTGTAATACTCACTTGCTAAAACATTCAGCCTGGTGCCTGTTCCAAAGATGTATTTGTAGTTTCCTGTGGTGGTCACAGTGTTATGAGTCTCTACATAAACCAACACAATGTTACCATTTATGGAAGCACCTTTACTCTCCATGAATAAATACGGCATTACGTGCACTTTCCCCATTGAAAGCCCTTGACCTCATATTTTTCTAAAAGTAATTTATTTGGGATTATATCTTAATTTATAGAGAAAGTCTTCACTGCTTCTATTGGGTCTGAGTTTGCAAAAGTTCTTCAATCTCATGCTATCTTTATGCTTGTTTATTAATTAAAGAGGCTGATTTAGCGAACATGTGAGGACTTAAATATCCAAATGACTGTTGAACCCTCTGAAATATTCCATCTAGGATTCCCCCTGAGAGCCAGTTTATGAGCCACATAAACAAACCCATGACATTATTTTATAGTCACATCTATTTTTGGATCCAAAACAGTATCAGTAACTAGTCGATTCCCTCCTAAATTTAATAGTCTTGGTTCTGAAAGGATTTTGATTATCAATAAAAGTAAAATCCACCTTTAAAAGATACAGCCATCATGGATGCTACAAAAAGAAAGTGTTTTGACCTTTGAGGGTGGTTTCAGTGAGGGGGCAAGCAATGGACAGTGTGGGATGCTTCAAGCTGAGTGCTTTGACTGGGCCACTCATTGAAATGTGTGAACTCGATTTGTTAACAAATCAGCCACATTACCTTATTGTCACAGCTGGTTCATGTGCAGAGAACTGTTGATGAAATACTATTGAAATGTGAGATAGCAGACATTTTTGCAAATAGGGTGCCTGCAGGAAAACACCCCTGTTTCTGTAATTCTAACAGAAAAAACCCCAATAACAACCAAAAAACCCACTGAATTCTCCAGGTGTGGAGATAGCTTGTACAATTTTCAATATTGCTTTTTATAATCCATCACGATTACCTGCTCCCTGACAGCTTCACAACTCGGATGAATATTCTGTTTTATTACAGATAAGCTAGTGGATGTGGGGAGGCCCTCCCTAGTCCTGGGATTCTCTGCCTCTCCCATAGGGTTGGTTTGGCCAGCCTAGGTAAGGGGGTGAAGTCCATGTGGGGACCTGCGGTGAGGAAGGGGGCTATCCAAACAAGCAAGCCCATCCATGTGATACTTCAAGGGTTCTGTTCTCTCTCTAGAAAAAGTTACATTGTGCTGCTATTCTCGCAGAGGAAGAAAGCCATGCCAAGCTTGGAACTCCTGCTGCCCCTCTCTTCACTTGAGTCCTCAGTCCACTTGCCTTATTTTTCTGTTTTTCTTTCTTTTTGTTTTTGAGACAGAGTCTCGCTCTATCACCCAGGCTGGAGTGCAGTGACACGATCTCAGCTCACTGCAATCCCTGCCTCCCGGGTTCAAGCGATTCTCCCGCCTTAGCTTCCCAAGTAGCTGGAATTACAGGTGCCCACCACCACACCCAGCTAATTTTTGTATTTTTAGTAGAGATGGGGTTTCATCATGTTGGTCAGGCTGGTCTCAAACTCTTGACCTCAAGCTATCCACCTGCCTCAGCCTCCCAAAGTGTTAGAATTACAGGCGTGAGCCACTGCGCCCAGCTCACTCGCCTTATTTTTTAATTCTACCAGATGACACAAGCATCAACTCAACAGGGTTCTTGCCTCTTATCTGTTGAGGACACACTTCCTTGGCTATGCCATTGCTTTGGTAGCTTCCCTTTTCATGGGCTTGTTTCTGTCTCTATCACAAAGCTTTGTTTCTTATCTCTGCCTTTCCCAAAGCCGCAACGTGCTTTGTGGACCTTTGAAAAACAGTGATTGCAGCATTAGTACAATTTATCAAACTGCCCCGAGACCTGATAACCAAATCCAGCCTCCAGGGAAACATGTATTCATATCTTGCTCACACATCAGACATAGTTAACAACTGCATGCTAAGCAAAGCAATTAAATTCAGCTGTGTTTCAACAGGTCCCATTGGATTTCTTTCCAGAAAGGACAATTAGTAAACCACAAGAACTCACGGGGTGTGACCAACAGCGAGGTGCCTCTGCCGAAGTTCAGTGCATACCCGGAGTTTGAGTTCCACAGTGTGTTCTCCCTAAACAAAAAACCCCTTGCAGTAGCCACCCTGTCCCTTCTCCTATGATGCCTATTAAAGCTAATGTCTGGAAACCAATCACACACCAGTCACACAGACTGTGGATCATCCATGGGCCCTTGATGGTGTAAATAAAGCTTCCCTCTTCCATGGGACCATTGCTGACAAGGTCACCACTCCCCACAGTGATGTGGGTGATCAATATTGAGATCTGCCACGGGAGGGAGGGGGCCCTGTGACATGTTATGAAGTCTGGGGATTTCCTATGTCCAGCAGAAGGACGTGCTGGTCCGGACTGGAAACAGCCAGGGGCATGGACAGGAGCAATTCTGTGGGGTTCAAGGGTGAAGGTGGAGGGAAGATATAACAGAGAAAGGAGTTGGCAAGTCTCTTCTCACTCACTCTGCATTGTACCTTAGCTGCACTTACTGCTTTTGCTTTTACTTCCAGAATGTTCTAACAAGTTAAGGGTATAGGATGTTAAGCAAGTTTCCTTAATGTGTTTCCAAAACAGTCATTGGAAGGTCATTCTAGCCCACTTCATCACATTTACACATAACACATATCACTCTGGAAAAGTTATCCAAGTATTCAGGACTCTCTGTTCTCTCTTTGAGAGCCCTTTCATTCTGTTGCCCAGAGTGACAAAGTCCTGATGATAAATCAGGACTTTGAATCCCCAACACTTACTTGGTTTAACAGAGAGTTTAGTGCCTTTTCCAAAGATGAGATTTCCTTGGCTTCCTCCATAATTCACACAGTTCTATGGGGCTTTACAATAATCAACAGGTGGGAAGGATGGAGGGGGAGACTGAGAAAGTGAGATCATCTTCCCCTCTAGTGGAAGTCTCCCCACCTTGCAGCCTCTGTTCCCAGTTCCTTTACAAGTTCAGGACAATTCTCTAAAATTAACAGCTGGCTGTGCAGATAGATCTGAACTTGATCTTAAATCCCCTGTTTTCTTCCTAGAACACTGGGTTCTGACAGAATGCTTGTGCCAGAGGCACATAAGGACAATAGCACCCAGCACAGGAGGTCAACATCGGGGGCCCAGTGGCTATTTTAGGGACCAGGAGCACCATGCCACTTTCTCAGCCATAGTTGTTTATTTTATTTTATTTTATTTTATTTTATTTTATTTTATTTTATTTTATTTTTTTTGAGTTGGAATCTCGCTCTGTTGCCAGGCTGGAGTGCAGTGGCACGATCTTGGCTCATGGCAATCTCTGCCTTCTGGGTTTAAGTGATTCTCCTGCCTCAGCCTCCTGAGTAGCTGGGACTACAGGTGCCCAACACCACGCCCAGCTAATTTTTTGTATTTTTAGTAGAGATGGGATTTCACCATGTTGGCCAGGATGGTCTCCATCTCTTGACCTCATGATCTGCCCGCTTCAGCCTCCCAAAGTGCTGGGATTACAGGAGTGAGCCACCTTGCCTGGCTTATATTTAGCATTTTTATATATCCAGAGCCAATGATGAAACCAGTGAAATTTTCTACTTCTTCTTGACCTAATTCTTAGGATTGCCAGAATTCATCAACTAACAGACTTCCAACCAGCTCAGGGTCTCAGGCACAAAGAAACCAGGTGCTTAGATCCTCTTGGGAGTGGCAGTGTCTTAACTCGACAGAAACTGCCCAGAACAGCACCACCGCTCACTCAGGTCAGCTTTTAAGATTGAACCATTCCCCCAACTTACTTGGTTTTACTGTCAGTCTGGTCCCTGCTCCAAAGCGCATGTCATTGTTATTGTCACAGTAATACATGCTTTAACAAAAACCCACTGGGGAAACCTTGCAGCCAGCTCCCAGCATGGCAGGGACAAGGAGGAGCAGCACTGACAAGTATCACACCACACACAGTTCCGTTCTTCTTTTCCTACAGGAATGGGGCCATTTTGTCATGCTTCTAGACTGTAAACATGGGCACTTTTCAGTGCACTAAGCATAGTTAATTGAGACCCCAAATTGGCACACTGGGACGTAATCAGCTTTCAAACAGGTCCTCGAACAGTGCATAAACCAATACTGCAAACAAATCATGCCCAGGTACACTATTTGTCTTCGGGGACCACTTTGTATGAGGAACTGCCTGGTGAGATGCTCCAGAACTTCTACAATTTGCATCTTACTCACAGGTTCAAAATGCCCCAACTACTCATCTATGTAATTTCATATAAATTATCATGTATTCATTTCATAATTGCACATAATGAAACATGGCAGTGCTTTGGGGGAGAGGAGTCGGCATTTGTTTATGTTCTTAGAGGGTCAAGGTTTTGCTTTTACTTCACCAATGTTCTAACAAGTTAAGGGTGTAGGATATTAAGCAAGTTTCCTTAGTGTGTCTCCAAAACAGCCATTAGAAGGTCATACTAGCCCACTTCATCCCACTTACACATAACACATATCACTCTGGAAAAGTTATCTGAGTATTCAGGACTCTCTGTTCTCTATTTGAGAGCCCTTTCATTCTGTTGCCCAGAGTGACAAAGTCCTGACGATAAATTAATTCCCAAACCACTGTTCTAAAGGATATACACAGGGTAATAAAGACTGAAGAAGCTTGGAGCAGAGAGGTTCTGTTTTCACAGCTGGAAAGGAAAACCTCTGTAACAGGTATAAAAATAGCACAAGAACGGACTGAATGCAGGTATGTATCCTCAGTGAGATCACCTCCCGCTGGAAGGAAGGAAGGACTACATCCAACCAGGATATCCCCTCTGCAGTCTCCCTTGTTTTAAAGGAACACACAGTTAAGTTACCTCACAGTTTCTGTTACCTACCAAGGGTGACCTGAAGTCTTGTTCCAGTCCCAAAGGTGAGTTTACTGGCAATGCCGGTGTTTACACTGTGAGATGCTTCATAACAGAAACCTGCTGCTTGACTTTCCATCTGGTCTTCCCTCCCTCACTCAGAACTCTCCCCATGATCTCTCCCAGATGGGCAACCTGGGTGAGCCCTCACGGATTCATTTCCCTTTCCCAGACTCCACAGTATTAATTCCTATGAGGGCAGCAGGGCTCTGGCCAGATACCCACTTGACTAACATTACCTGCTGGTTGCCCTTTTTGACCTCAGTTGATCATGGGGTGCTGACTAGATGGTTAAGGCAGAGGAGCTGTCAGGTTCAACTCTGAAGACATTGAGAGTTGAATTCTTTGTCCTTTCTCTTTCTGAGTTTTACCTTAATGAATCCCTCTTGTCATACTTGATGAGTGATGGGGCCAAGAAATCAAATGATTAATAACTGTTCTAATTTAAGGTCCCTAAGTCAGGTAGAGAAGAAGGTATAAAGACAGAAAAGGAGAAATGGCCAAATCTCTATCTACACAGCCATTTCCACATTTCCTATGAGAGCAATTTTCGTTGCAAAGGTGCTGCTGGCAAAGTGGCCTCCATATGTTCGTGACCCATCCTAAGCTCATATCTTTTGTCTGCTGGCATCCAGATTTGGATGACCACTCAAACACAGTTGACAAAGGGCAGATCTCAGGAGTCCTCCAAAGCACAAACTGCATCACCTCCTTCTCTACATGGCTCAAAACTTCCCATGTACTTAGGACAGTGCCAACAATAGTAGTGGCACCAGAAGCACATAAGCCAATGTCTAGAAATGCCCCCATGAGGACTGTATTTTGAACCGCACCTCCCAGGCAAAAGCACTTACAGGGCTGGACGATTAGACGAGTCCCTTTGCCAAAGGTGAGTCTGTCAGCACTTCCTCCTGAATACGCACCCTGGGCCAACCCTTTACGTAAACCCCTCTGCCAGAAAAACTCATGCCCTGAACTTCCCAGAACCTCCACAGCTGCTCTGAAACCCACAGACACCAGGTACAGCTAATAGCCCTGGTCATTGCTACTGGTCACTTCTCCCTCTCCTCTGTTGCTGGCATAAAAGCTTGAAACACACATAACCAGAGTAAGGGCCCTGGAGATGATGACTTCAGTTTCTTGACACACTGCCAACCAACTGCCTCACTGTTGGTTTCTTGATGAGTGTGGACCTGGCCACATGACCCTCATGTAGGAGAGATGGGAAGAATGGAGGGCCCTTAGCCACAAATATTAAAAGGAGTATGAAAAGACACCATAGTTTGTTGATCTGGAATCCAAAGGAGGACAACTCAAATGTCAGGCTAGAACAAATAATAGGAAAAGGCATAAAGATCTTACTTTCTGCTCAGACTTACTGGGCGTAACTGCTAAACGAGTCCCAGTCCCAAAAGTCAGCTTATCTCCGCTGCTTTTCTTCTCACTGCTGTCAGCAGCTTTACAGAAACAGGGCAGACACCTGTCACCAGTGTCTCCTCACCAACCTGTCTACCCAGGCTTCTTCATGACACTGATCCCACAAATGCCCTACAAAGTCCAGCAGTGTGTAGCTTTTCTTACACATCTCTAAGTCGCAGGCTCAGGATAAATCTCTAAGCTCAAAACTACAGATTGAGGTTTCCATTTTGGAAGTCTAGACACCCAAATAGCAAGCACTGTGGTCCACAGAGATGCTGACAATTTTTTTTTTTTTTTCAAATTTAACTGAATTTTAAAACTGTGGGTCTCACCAGTGAATGGATGTGATAAATGCTCTCAAAGGCAACACATGGAAATTCTTAATGAATCACACTAATGAAATGTTTGTGTTGCACCTGGAATTTCACTTTTCCTTTCTTTAGAATCAAATACTTCTCAGCCAGAAAAAATTTATTTAATATGCAATGAAACCCAGGTTGGGACTTGAGTGTGTTTTATACTCACAAGGCTTGACTCTCAGAATGGTTCCTGTGCCGAAGATCAGCTTGTTTCCATAGTCCACACAGCATCAAACTCCTCTACAAAAACAGTGGTTGAGCGTGGGTAGTGTGTGGGGTGGGGCCAAGTTACTTGGTTCTGGAAACAGAGGACTGTTCCACTTTGCATTTAGGATCTGTTGATATTTGCCCAAGAGGCTGAAGACATTGTAATAATTGCAGGAACTTGTAAAAGTAAAAAGGCCAATTGTTTATTGGAATTTGGCTTCCATCTGCTCTTTGCTGCTTGGACTAGGGTAAATGCTACAACTCCCCCAAGGTTTACTGTATCTTTTCTTTCAGGACTTTTCTAGTCCTCTAGCCAGAATCTTCTTTCATCTTATGAATTCTAATCATAGCCCCTTGTTCCAAATAATTCCGTTCTGCTGTGATGTCCTCTAGTTTCAAAACCCTTGGCAACTACCAACCACCAACAGCTTCTGGAAGCACGACTTGGAAAATGAACTTGTTATAGCTGGCTTCCAGGTAAAGTTTTTAAATATTTGGGGCTCTGGTTTAGAGCCCTCTGACTGTCCCTTGCTGGGTAGGACATTCTTATGCTGAGTTGCTCTTAGTAGCAGTGGGATTTTTCCCTGCGTGTGTTAGGTTCTCACCTGGGGACAGTTCCCTGAACGGTTGTGGCTACTCTAGCACCTGTGGGAGGCAGCAGACTGACCGTCACTGGGTCCCTCCAGGTCCCACGGCTCAGCTCTGCTGCAGTCTCACTTTGTAAGTCTGGAACTCTCTGAGCCCCCTGTCCTTAGATAAAGAGTGGGAAAGACTGTTTTCCTATCTTATCCAGAGAGAAGAAAAAGACTTTGATGTTTAAAGGTGCTTTATCCAAGCTAGTTGAGAGGTGCTTTGTAATGTAATTGTCACTATAAAAGTCTGACCTACCCAAATCCTCAATACTCATGCCTTTAATTTCTAATGCAGCAAAACATAAAAAAGATTATTCTAGGCAACTGAGTGGTTAAGACAGAAAGGTTCCATACCTCCAGTTCTCGCTCTTGGAAGTGTGCTTTCTGTTCTATTTTGTGTGGTTGTCTTTGATTACGAAGTGAACATATTCAACTTTTCCACAGCTTTTAATTGCAGGTGCAAAAGAATCTATTTGCCCATGTTTCTCACATTCTTCTACCCTGTGTATATATATCCAGTATCTATCTATCTATCTATCTATCTATCTATCTATCTATCTATCTATCTATCTATCTATCTATCTATCTATCTAATCTATCTATCCATCTATCTATCTATCTCAGAAATAGTTTTTAACAGTTAATTCTGTGCCTCACCCAAATTGTCATTACCTAAATGCAGATGTGCTGCCACACTAATAAACTTCATTGGAAAAAAAGAAAAAATCAAACCCAGAGATTTCCAAGTTTAAACTTTCCCCTTGAGATCAGTGCTTGGCGTTCTATTTAGATAATCCTGCCCCGCCCAGAGCACTAGCTCTTAGCACCTTTCCAGATACCTTGCCATTTGCAGAGAGAGACACAACACTGAATTAGTTTTGTAAAATTATACTGCCTGACGTTTCGTCTGCCTGCCTCTCTGGGTCTCTTGGTTTGCTTGTCTCTTTGATATTCTATGTTTCTACCATTTCTCCCAAATACTTGCAGTACTCAAAGTTAAAACTATCACACAAGATAAAAGTGAAGATGCAGTCATTCTGCCTGAATTCTCTTCACATGCCACATTAGCACTTGATGGCAGCAGCAAAAACAGAATTGTGAAGCATTTTTTTCTAGTTTTGAATTAAATAGTCAGGACTGGAGTTCCCCCGGAAAACTCAGATATTTGGTTGCCGCCTGTCTCTACCAGTTCTGAACAAGGACAGATGAAAATTCTGTAAGCCCACATGTCTACTATGACCCCCAGAATCTTATGCAGCCTGATTTCCTGACCAAGGATGAAGAACTTACTGGGTATAATGGTGAGTCTTGTTCCAGTCCCAAAGGTTAATTTCTCATTTCCAAAGTTAGATACACAGTGTTCTAAGTCATTACAAAAACCATCACTCTAAACTCTCCAAACTCTACTGCAAACCCCTGCCCCATTTCTTGCAAATCTTCCTGCAATGCTTCCACAACATCAAAGGCACCAGTGACCCTTTCCTACCATTTCCTGCTGGACAACTGAGAGAAATTAGAATGAACGACTGTAATTAGGAGAGGCTTGACATGTGCGATCTCTTTTGATTTTCCTGCCACATTTTTCTTCAGAGAGAAACAGAAATCCTCTTTCTCTCTCCACGTGGTATCTATCAGTGCATCCCCCAGGTCTAAATACAAGAGTGAGTGTGGAACCCCCTGCCATCTTTCTCATCCCTTTACACCATCTCATATTCGGTTTTCTGTAAAGTCACCTCATTTCCCTTCTAGCCTCCTAGTCCCTCTCCTCTCAGTTGGGAATGTCCCTCCATTCTCTGCTCCTGAGGCTTGTGCCACAAAGGGCCCAGCTTCTCTGGTTGGCACAGATGTGGGGGTGACCTAGAGAGGCCAGCTATCACTGCAAGTGACATCGCCTGCTCCCCCACTTCAGGAATGTTCAAGGAACATTCTCTGGGTTTGGTTTTTTTGTTTTCTTCCAATGAAGTTTATCAGTGTGGCAGCACATCTGCATTTAGTTAATGACAATTTGGGTGAGGCACAGAACTAACTGTTAAAAACAACTATTTCTGAGATAGATGATAGTTAGATAGATAGATAGATAGATAGATAGATAGATAGATAGATACTTCAAGGAATGAAATAAAGACCTGTCCAAGCATAAATCATTCTCAGGTGTGGGGGTGCCTCTTTACTCTGGTCCACATAAAGTTATACCTAGAAGCAGAGAAATAGAGTAGCAGACTTTGACAGCTGTTTCTGCAATTTAAAGGGTTTGCTCAACACAATGGTGATGGAAAATTTTCTTTGACTTACTTGGAATGACTGTCAAACTTGTCCCTGTCCCAAAATACAACTGGTTACCGGTGTTCCACTGTGATAGGAAGCTCAACAAAAACCAGGCAGAAGAGACAGCCAGAGCTTACACCTGGGGCCCCGCCAAGCGACAGACCAAAAGGCAGAGACCGGCAGGCAGGCAGGCATCTCCTTCCCCTGTGCAGGAGCAGGAGCAAGGGTATTACTGGGAAGGAGCTCCAGGGCTTAGAGCAGCTGTGACCATGTGCAGCTGGAGGGACTCATTCCTCCTGAGAGGGGATTAAAAGGAAGGCTAATGTGCATCTTGTGCGGCTTGCTGTCTAATTAAAGATGTAGGTCCATTTGTTTTATGCTCGGGCATTTAAAAAATTCTTTTTCTTTTAAGACTTAATTTCTCTCCTGATGATCATATGATTCTGAAGTGGATTTTAATCAGGACTCCTTATTACATCTTTGGACTTTATTTCTTTGTGAACCTTATGGAACAATTCATCTTCTCTAGATTAACCCCGTATGGGGCTCTGATCACCTTGCTTCTTTCTGACCTGCCTCATTTCCCTAGCACCCCCATCATGCAATGTCCATTGCTTATTCCCTCACCTCTGTTTATCCCCCATGTGCAGTGAGAACGTGCTGACAGACCACAGGTTGTTTTTCAAATTGCCACGTTCAAGTCCCATGTTATCTATGCTACCTTTTAAGGACTAAACCTATATTTGCTATTATGTGATCTGTTTTTCTGATCGGAGTCAGTGTATCTTGATTCTCTCAATTTTGTGTCCTCAACCACCATGCCATCTGCAAAGCCATTTAAGCCCTAATGCATGATACTGTTAGCCCCACCGCACTCCACAGGCAGCATCCCAGGGAGACTTACTTGGAATGACTGATAAGCTTGTCCCCCGCCCAAACATCAGCTTGTTGTAGGAGGTTGTCACACAGCCATCCAAACCTTTACAATAACTGACAGGTGGCTCTCAAAGATTTCAGAGCCCAGTCTTTCTTGATGCCATTTCAAAAGGCATCTCAGGTACCATTTGGCATTACCTATAGGATCTGTGAGTTGGAGCTACAGTGAGGCCAGATTCTGTTGGGAATGGTAGGAAATTTGCTAGGATTATATGCAATACATACTTCTTCACCTTTGTGTCATTACAATTTCTCATATGCTGCGGGTTTTAAAAAGCATCATTGAACTCCCTGTCTCCTCCTCCCTTCTCTATTATTCCCCAATTCACACAACATCCCCATCTGCATCTCATTTCCGTCTCTAAGCCCTAGCTTGGTGACACCAGGTCCTCAGGCACCATTGATCTGCTTTCTCTGAGACAGCATATGCTCACCGGCTCGCGTGATTAAAGAAGTGGAAATGCCAGGCTCTCAGAGGCTGAGATCTGGGCTCCCAACTCCTTATCTTTGGTCAATATATTGTTCTCATTTGTCTGCCTAATGAAGAGCTGACCTTTCTAAGTGGATGCATTTTGCTGAAATGACAACTGCCAGAGAGCTAACAGCAAAGGCCGAGCTCTGAAGGCAGTTTTGGCCTTTCAGATCCCTTTGGCATATTTCAGTCAATAGGATCCTCAGCTCAAATGTCAGTCTCTTAATGTTGGCTCCCACACCACTGGGCCTGGAGAAACTCAACAGAAAATGGGCAATATTGGTCCAACCTGCACCCTGCTCATTAGAACCAGACTTCACTTGGAGGCATCTCACACATTCAAGATGATCACAACAACTCATTATTCAGCCTTGTAGTGGCACCAGCATATTCCAAATCCACATCCCCCTGGCATGAATTTATGCTGCCACTGAATGGAGCAGATACAGGTGGCAACGTCAGGTGGCCTCCTCCATGCACACTGAACTGGGATTGTACTATCTGCCTGACCAACTATGCCTGCCCAAAGGCAGCTACTCCAGAAATATAGGGACTTGACTCATCCCTTTGGCATAAGAGGACACTGCCCTTGATAGCGATCCTAGGAAAACAGAGTGTTCTGTAATAGCAACTGGAGTGATGACATCCTTCTCTGACACCCACCTCCCATCTCAGTCTTATCACGCTGCAGTGAAAAGTATATTCCTGCTTTTCAACTTTGTTTCCCTTTCTGTCTCTTATTCCTTTCATTTATCATTCCTGAGCACCCATGGGGCTCCAGATTCTCTTTAATCCATTTCCATTTGACTCCCTTAGAATCCCTACAGGAAAGAGCCAAAAGGCCTGAAACAGGGAAGGGAGCAAAAGCACATAAGGAACACTGTGAGTTTAGGTCTTTCCAGCTTGCTTGACTTCACGGTTAGTCGTGTCTCCTTTCCAAATATCAGCTTCTCATAGCTGTCACGCATCTCCCTGCTTCGGGAGTTTTACAACGACTGACGGAACTTTATGAATCTTAAAAAACAGTCAAGTTTCTGTCTCTTCCCAGTGGGGTGCAGCGGCAAACACACCAAAGCCAAATCTTTCTATCTGCTCTAATTATCAGCCAGGATACAAGGTACCACGAGGAGAAAGGTATTAAGCCATGTATCTGAAACTCTTTGGAATTAATTGTAATCCCTTGCCTGGTGGTTTCAGTGATAGGGAATGGACACAGTGGATGTTTATTTCTGTCTATCCTTTCTCTCCCTCTCTCTCTCTTTGTAGTGTTGCATCTATAGAAGCAAAAGGAGACAACAGACAGGAAACATAGAGGGATTTGAAATAAGACCTCAGATTCCCATTCAGTTTTCATTTTTTCCCTCTCCGCTTTCATTTAAAACCCATTCTGAACCAAATACCACATACCTATTCAAACCCTGCTCTCAATTTTCCTCTTTATTGTGGATGATGCTGGTGGAAACGGCCTCGGCTATACCAAGCATAATTTAAGATTGACATAAGGAAGGACTTTCTGACTGGGAATGCCACTAAACATTAGAATAGGTTACTCAGGGGAGTCATTTGGAAAGGGTGACGTCCCCCTCAAAAAAGTTAGGGCATCACCTCCATAGAAGACCCTGAAAGCAGGAAAGATTCTGACTTTCCAGGGTCAAGGTCAGCTGTACATGCAGCAGGGAGACAGACCTAACAACTCAGGGTCCAAAAGGAAATCTATGAATATTGAGATTAAAGAAGAGAAAGGACCTCATAGGACACCATTTAACTTTAAGCAATATCTGGTTCTTTGAAATCTGACACTGGGGTGAAATTCTAGAATTTCCAGTATACTGCTGTGTCCTGTTACACTTACTTGGATAGACAGTCAAGATGGTCCCTTGTCCAAATGTCAGCTTTCCATAGCCAGTACCACCAGCATTAGCACTGCACTGGAGGCCTTTACAAGAACCCTAGGGAGACTTCTGAAGCTCACAGACTTCCTCCTCTTTTTATTCTGGGGAGAATGAACTCACCCAAAGGGGCCCAGCCCTGTGAGGCTCAGTTTCTTCCCACTAAAGGTCGGAAGACCATTTCCACCTCTGGTCCTGGGACACTGACCTGCTGTGTCCCCCAGGGCCGGCTTCCTGCCTCCCATCTCTCTCCATTTCCTCTAGTTTTTGTCTTGAGGCTTTACTGATTTCTCATGTTCAGCGTCTCTCTTTCTAAAGGTCTAATTTCCATTTTACAGCATCATTTTCAGGACAATTTCTCTGATCAGTTTTCAAGACATGTCCTCCCCTCCCCTCGAGGTGTCACACATTTCTGATGACAATGAATTGATTACAAGGAGACAGGAGGAGAGTGCTCAGCTTTTTGGAGACTGACCAGAATTAGATGAGGTTTAGACTGCAGCCTCAAGAAACAGTATCTCCTGAGTTTCCCTTCATGCCCTAGCATAAGAAATAAAAATGATGGGCACATTTAACTGAGCTTTCACACAACTTAGCTTTTTTGTCAATCTTGAATCTGGAGAAATGTAAGTAGTAGCTCACAGAAAAAAGTTTTTATCTGCGCCTTGTTATGGTGATTAATGATCCTGGGGATCATTCTGGGCTTAGCAAAGAAAGACCTTTGTCCTGGAAAACGCCTGAATCCCAGGAAATCCAGGACATCTGGTCACTCCACAGTCTCACCTGAGGTGTTCTGACCCCACAGAGCAGCCCAGTGGCCACAGTGGTAGGGTTAAGTGAGGTCTCTGTTGGAGGCAGGCTTTTGCACATTTACTTGGGGTTCCTGTAAATTTCATCCCTTGACCAAACAATGCTTCTGTTGCCAACAGACACAACCACAGGAATCCTGGGAGTCTCCCTGGCTGTGTCTGGATGTCACAAAAAATGGGAAGAACAAAATCCAGGCAGTTTCATGATGTGGTGATGATCAAACCCTGTCCCCAAAGGGTATGAAAAACAAATACCTCTTTAACTGAATGTAGTTTTCTTAACTCAGGCTTTTTTTGGACTGAATTTATGCTAGCCTGTTTAGTCATCTCTTCAAGCAACCACTTATTACAAAGGGTTAAAGTTTTAGCTTGCTTACTATCATAAAAAGGGTGAGAGAAAAGGCTATTATTTGGCTAAGAAGCTGTATCCATTTTTTTAAGGACAGCAGTCAAGGAGTCAAACAACCCTTCCCATCTCTTCACTATTTCACAGTATTCACTATCTAAAGAGCTTCCCATCTTCTCTTCAGCCTCCATAGGACATAAGCAAAACCAGATGCCTGCTCTCAGCTGAGGCCCTCAAATAGATAGGCACCAAAGTGTTGCTGTGGCAATAATCTCTGTGTTCCACTTACTGCAGAAAACAGAATGTAATCATGGGTTCCTTGGACTCCAGCCTTGCCATGTAGTTCCTGCAGCTAAAGAGTCCACTGCATGGAAAATCTGGCATACAATTACCAGAGATCTGGAAGAATGCTAGCCTTGCACAGATATTTTCTTTGCCTGGTAAGGCTGCCAAACTCCCTGACCTCGTCAACATTTTGAAGGGTGGGAGTTGTTACAGTTCTCAGTCCCCTAAGAGGCTGACCAAGTGCTGAGAGGGGCTCCCAGCTTCTCTGCATTCTGGAAAACCCACCACAAATCCCCGCCCTGGTGTGTTTCCGGTAAGAAACCAGAGAAAAAAGCCTACTGTCTGGTCCCTAGCCTTGGCTGCCCACCCTCTGAAAAGCGACTGAGTCCTTGAGTCTCCTGGGATGTTCATACGATGCCCTCGAAGCTTTAATTTGATAAGACCTCAGTGGAGACTGCTGAACGCCTGGGATTTAACAACATCATATATTATTCATTGTTGCTGTTGCCACAGACATGCTGATTTTGCCCCTGCTGAGCAAGGCACTTCTGCCCATGGGAACTTGACGGCTAACCACACTGCATGTTCTTCAGGCAGGGCCTATCCCAGAACATTCCAAGCTGTCTGCTAGCAAGTCTGCATTAACTCCCTCAATGCTGCATACACGGTATCACTGAATGCTTTACCACCCGCCACCAGAGCCAGTCTTTTTAAGAATTTTGCCTGGGCTGTGTTTTTCAAAGTGCCTCTCTCTAGTGGGCATCTCTTCTTAATCATAGAATGCAGATCTGAGTAAGTAAAACCAGGGCATCTGGCCTTTACTCAACATCAGGGCACTTAGGAGACTGGCGCCCTTGGACAAGTTTTTCCCGTGTTCATTTTATGTGAATTTTACAAGTCAGTATTCTCCAGCTTAGTTTATAAGCACCACTTTCAGAAGTCCACCAGCAGCACAGATTTTCAAGAAGGGCTATTAGCAACCACAGTGCCTTACTTTTATATCTAACATTTAAAAACTTTCTAAGTACTCACACATTACCATTACGGAAGGGTGGGTGTATATTTGAAAGGAGAGAATGTGCTGCTCTCTTCTCACGACTCAGAGGACAGATGAATTTTTCCCTTCTCAGGTGAACTAAGTGGAGGCTGAATCCATTATTTTGGTAACCAAGGAAAAAGTGGGGTTAAATGCTCTCTGCCTGAGTTAACCAGGCAGCTCCACCCACGGGACCTCAGTTCCCAGACTGGGGATTGAGAACAGTTCTTTTCAGAGAGATAAAGTGAAGGTAAAAGAAGAAAAGGAGCCTGCTTATAGAATTTTCAGCATTAGTTAATGAAATTGCAGGGCCCCATTATTTCAGGCGATAAATTTAAGAGGAGTGTTAGCATCTAAGTCAGGACAATTTATATTTGGTCTACTGCATTTGTATAGTCACAATATGCCAATTTCCTCTTTATCTTTTTGGCAAACATTTCCTGACCCTTAGCTGGATCCCTCAGGATTCTGTATTCAGTTTTTCTCCTTGCACCAATAATCTTGTTTAAGATGGATGATAGGAATATTTTGGGCTGAAAGTAATTTAGTCTTTGTACAGTGGAGTTCTAATCCCTCTGATGGGCACCATATCCCCCCAGCACAAACATTAGATTTGGAACCTAAGCTGGAATGTTTTGGAAGGACAAGTAATTTAAATCAGAAGTGTTTGAATTCCCCCGTCCCCCACTCCCCTCGAACTTACTTGGATTCACAGTTAAGAGAGTTCCTTTTCCAAATGTCAGTTTATAGTTGCTACCTCCACTATTCTCACAGCCACAGAAGGCTTTACAGAAACCGGAACAGAAGCTGCTCTTTGCAGAAGGGTCCTGGGGGTCAATATGGTCTCGATTGCTCAACTCTTCATTAAACTACAGGTTTATAGGTTATTTAATAAGTCCAGAAGGCAGCTGCTGTAGGTGGGTGCTGGGGTTCCAGAGGGCAATGGAGCCCTGCTATATATATGTTTATATATGAGTATGTGTGTGTGTATGTATATATATATTTAAAGTTTTTAAAATTAAAATTTAATTTTTTAAAATAATTTTCTTCGTGATTAAGCTGCCATCATGGTTCCAGTAATCCATTTCTTTCTTTTTTTTCTTTCCTAATTATCTTCCCCTGGCTGGTACTCAGATAGTTTCTACTTTTTGCACTTGTTGGGGTAACTCTTTCTCTGCTGTTTTTTTCATTGAAATTGCGTATCAACTCACTGGATTCTGATTTACTAGAAACTGATTGTAGAAGGGGAGCAAAGCAAGAGAGTTTTTACAGGGATGTGTTTAAAAGTGGAAATTTGAGGGCTTTGCTGTCTTTGCTGGTCTACTTCTCTATAAAGGACTATGCAAGATGAGCATATGTCCCTCAAGGAGAGCTTGCAGGACACGGTCAAGAAAGGAAAAGACTGTAGCCAGCTGCTTGTAGTTTCACCCTGTCATACGTACTCAGGTTGATGATCAGCCTGGTTCCTTGGCCAAATACCAGCTTCTGGGCTCCCTGAGTTACACCACAGCACAAGGCTTTACAGAAACTGCCAACGAGGGCCCCCCTCTCCCCACTGAGGAAGGCATCTGCTCTGCCCTCCTAGCAGTCCAAGGCTGTGGCAGAGGATGGCCCGAATTTCACTAACCAGAGAAGTTTAGCACAGGATCTCCCTGGGCTGCTCATTTTCTCCTTCACAAAGCCTCCTTTAGCAGTTGCAGACATGGTCCAGATTTTTCAGTTTCCTTGCCAATCAAATATTTAACATCTTCGTTTTCACTCCATAGAATTTTAACTTTTTTAAAAAAACAACAACAACATTTCTTTCAGCTTTTACAGAGCTCTCCCTAAAAACAGCTGGATTAAAAGAATCTTTAAAGTCAGAGTCTACTAGGTCTCCCGAGTAAAGTTAATCTGGCTTCCTCCTTAAAATTTCTGGTTTGAATGCGAGGGCCTGCTCATCTGGGACCTAATTTGTCGTGCTAAGACAGGAAAGGTGAAAAGGCAAAGCAGAAAATCCAGGGGAAACCTGCGCCGTGAGATCTTCTTGTCCCTCCACACTTACTTGGATTTATTTTTGTGCTCATTCCCTTCCCCCAACAGGAGCATTACCAGCACTTGTCACTAACAGGGAGCCATCCTCAAAATCAGTTCTAGAGACTCCTACCCACGGGAACTTCAGTGTTGAAACAGACATGGTTTCTTCCTCTGCTCAGTGAAATTTGATTGAAAAATCATTTCTAATGTTGCCAAATGGAAAGGATTAGGAGAAAATCTCTTTGCCTCTGTTCTCCTTCCTCCTCTCCCTTCGTCTTCAATAGTTTTAAACTATTTATAGAAACGTCCCTTTAGGGTTAGAGAAATGTGGCAAATTTCTAATCTCTTCATCCTTTTTCTTGCTATTTACTGCAGTCATGTATTTACAATCTAAATTTACATTTCATTTCCATTTGCAGGAGCTTCTAATGCACTTTTCTATTACTTCCAGAACACTGTGTAAAATAATAAATTCTGCGGAAATAAACCAAATCACAAGAAGCATTCAGGTCTGGAGGCTGACATTTCTCAAGACAGGTATGGGGCAAAAAACTTATTACTCTTTCAGGCAAGACTAAGATAGGGGCAGTCCAGTCAACTGAGCAACTAGGCTTGCAGGGTGGACGTGCTATGTCTAAATAACTATCTATTGAGCCTTGCTCCTTGGGATTAATTTGGATTTTCTTTTTAATCTAGTCCCCAAATACCAGCTTCCCATCTTTTAGCTCTTAGAATCTCTCTGACAGGGAAAGCTTAAGTTAAATCTCATGGGGTTTTTGAATCTCAACCAATATTTCATCTCAGTACACATCACAAATAGAGGAACCAAAAGAAGGATGAATATAACACCTTTGGGAGAGAATTTATAACAGTTCTTTGGGAAAGATGGAAATTACATATAAAAGTAGAACTGTGTGTGCTTTTCCTGATTATCACTTTTAGTATCTGCAGGACTCTAAATGTCCAATCCAGTTTGGAAATAGAGCAGCTGACTCACCTGCTCTTTAGACCCTTGTTAGCCGGTGAACACACAGGTTAGCCTGGAAATGCTTTTCTCTCTTATGTTGTTCTAGGCATAAGAAACTTTCGGAAGGTAGCATGGAGCTCACATAATACATAGTAGGACATTCTGATTCTAAGTTTTCTAATGGGGATAACAATTTGGTCATGAAAGTAGTTTTATTTTGAGATACTCATTGAATAGTTGGTATCTTTTGGGAATTATGAGCAAAAGTTAAACCCCAAACAATTGTTTGAAATGAACTCCCATTATCATAGAAAACAGAGATTCCCTCATGGAACAAAATTTCAGCTACATTAAAGTTAATTGAAATTAGGTTTGTTTTGAGAATGGCAGAGCAATATTTAAAATATCCCCCTGAGTATTGCATTTGGATTAGGGAATCCTTCTCTCACACTTCCAAGCTTAGTTGCCACCTTTTCAACGAGGGACACAGAAGTGAGTGGGTATCAAAAGGGGCTTCTCTGATGCAGAAAGCTCAGACAAGGAGGAGATGAAAATGTTCCATGAGGACCCAATTAGAAATGCAGCAGTTAACAGCATCCTGGGGCATGTTTTCAGAAGTTCATGGTCTTTCTGACTAATTTGAATATTTGCTTTCAATCTTACCTTTTCCCTAAATATCAGCTTGTAGTCAGTGTCAGTACCAGAAAATCTTACAAGGCTTCGCCCAATTTAGCTTGGCTCCAAGATTTTGAGTTTTGGGGATTAGACAATTCTTTTCCTAATTGCACCAACATGGAAGCTTTGGGAAGACAAGTCAGCTGACACGGAGTGCTGACTCAGTTGTTTAATCAGCAGGCTACATCTCACGATTTCCTTTTGGATTAGGTTGCATTGCATACTCCCAGCCATTGGTATGTATTTTAGTCTAATCTGTCCTTACATTGTCCTTTCTAAATGCTTTCTGCCCCTACACACTAAAACTTCAATTCAGATTCCATTTGTCAGACACATATCTCCAACATTAACAAAAACACACTTAACATTCCCAAGTACTTAAAGGTGTTAAACAGTCCTGAAGGGGCTGGAGTCAGGGGCTGCCCACATTGTCATTTTCTCCAGAAAGACCCATGGTGAAAGATGCTAATAACTGGGCAGGAGATTCAGTTATCTTTCACTGAATTTCTAAGGATGGTGGCTTATGTTTGGAAACAAGTAACATTCATTAAAACATACCTGGTGTAACATTCAGAGTTACTCCTTTTCCAAATGTCAGCTTATTATTGGCTCCAGTATCACACAATGACACGAGGATCTACAAAAACTCAGTTGCCCCAACTCCCCTTGATATTTACTTAAGTGCTTACTTGTCATCCAAGAATCCCCCTGATAAAACCAGTTGTTTGTAGTATGGGACTGGTGGAAGAGTTTACAGACCACCGGGGGCCTTCCTTTCTCCTCACACTCATTGTCACCTTATTAGAAATGTACCAGCATCCCCTCACAGCACGCTTGCTGTGGTAAAATGGGAACCGGAACTGCCTCCCCTGTTCTACAGAGGAGGAAAATAGAGGCTCAGAGAGTTAATCAACTTTCTCCTAGTATCATGGAAAATCTCACCAATTATAATAAAGAATGAAGCTTTCGAACAGTCTCCTTTCTAACAGACTCCTTAACTCAGTGCTCCACTGGCACTGTCATTCTCAGCTATTAGTTAAAATAGCACGTGAGGGCAAACAGCAGAGACCTGGGTGTAGTAGGAATACATCAGCAGTTGTTTGCATTGGAATCCATTAGTGGGACTGCTGTGGTTTGGACTTGGGTTATGAAACAGAATGGAAAATTTGGAAATCAGGGTTCCAGGGAGAAATTTGGAAGGATTAGTTATTCATACTTACATGGGTTTACTGTCAGTTTTGTTCCCTTTCCAAAGACGAGCTTTTCAGATCCGCCCTGAGTTACACCCCCACAGACTGCTTTACAAATACTGCCAAGACCCTTCCACCAGGGGCTGGGAGCCAGGGCTCCACCCACTCTCCCAGGGGAAGCATAAAATTGTACAATTGTATTGCTATTCCTGAAAAGGGAGAGGACCTCTGGAACAAATGTGATTACTCTTTTACCTTACAGCCTGTTAGGTTGTTGTCTTATTAATTAAGTAATTAGTTAATCTAGCTGATCAGTAGTTGCAGTTAATTTAAAAGATCTCAGGCTTTGGGGCAGGCAGGCTTGAGTTTGAAACCCAGGACAAGTTTCCTAACTGCTGCACCTCATTTTCCTCATTTGGAAAGTGGGGAAAACAATAACTGCTTGATGATGTAAGGATTAAGAATATGGAACTGGGTCACAGTGGTCCTATTGATCAACCCCTGGCTTTACTTGCTGAGAGCGCAGTTCTTTCGGGATTATTTTGGCCACCTTAGAGACTAGAGCATCAGGGACATTCCCTCCAGACACAATCCCCTCACTAGAAAGCTTTTAGTTCTGGAATCTGAGTGCCAAGAATTGAATTCCAGGTTCTCTTTCTTACTTCACCAGCTTGAACAAGTTATTCCACATCTCTGTGCTTCTATAGAAATATAAAATATAAATATCTCTTCTATAAAATGAGGATAATAATAGCACCTAACTCACAGGCCTGGTATAAGGATTCAGTGTGATAAGAGAAAGATTGCGGCACATCAGCTAGCATATAGAAACCAATTAATAAATCATCATTACTGTTTTCCTCTCAAGAAGGCAAACACATTAACAACGTTCCTTTTTTCACAATGACCTAAAAATATGAAAGCCCCTGGGCACTTGTCTTCCTCTAACTGATAAACTAGCAGGGAGATGAGGGTCAGAAGAGCAACCAAGCAGTTTGGTGAAGGGATTACGTGATTTTTGTGAGAGGTTAGAAAAAGCTGCATCCCACTGCACACGTGCACATCCATGAGCATTGTTTAGCCAGGCAGGACTTGAATGTGGCAGAGATGGGGCAAGAAGCCATATCTCGATTCATTGGCATAAAATGGATACATTCAGGCAGAGGATTCAATGCTCCCCTTCACTTACCAAGATTCACTGTGAGCTGTGTTCCTTCCCCAAAGGTCAACCTAGAGCCACCGGTTTGTTAAACACTGTGCTGGGGGGTTTTGCAAAAACCTGCGGCGTCAGCTTAATGAACCCAGCTTTGCAGAGCTTCCCAAGAACTAGAATTTTTCTCCAACTTCTAAGCTTCAGAGGAAAGATAAGTCATGGGATCTTTCTTTCCTGTAGCCTAGGGCTTCAGGCCTGAGAGATATGTCCAGAGATACGATTTTCACTTCAAGACACCAGAAGGCTCAACAAACCAATTCTGTATACATATCCTATGGTCCAAAACAATCACATAGCTGATGCAATATATCATAGAATACAAACCCCGCTGGGAAAGAAATTAGCTATGCAGAACTTATAGGTAGTGTTCTATGGTCATAATCACTGTCTGAAGACAAGACTAGCATTTTCATTTTGTTTTCTTCACCCCTCTCTCAGTCTGCAGATGACTGCACCTTTCCCCTAATATCAAGTTCAATTATTGTTCCACTTTAGCTTGCTTTTTCTTTCAACAGGCGCAGAATAATTTTATCTCCCTTTGGAACTCAGGATTTCTTTTTGAGTTCATTAAGTCTTGGGTAAAGAATGTTTGGGATGCAAATGATGCTGCTGTGCCAAGGACTATGATGTGTTTTTCTCCCTTGGGTCTGGGCTGGAGAGAACTATGAGCTGTCTTGGCTTTGCCCTGGACCTTGATATCAGGTTCAGTTGTGTGACCTTGAGCAAGTTCATAACCTCCCTGAGTTTCACTGTCTTCGTTTGCAAAATTAAAGAGGTGGGTGAGGAGATCTTTAATTACTTTCTGAGCTGAGAGTCTTTGATTTGATTATTTGGGTCTAATTTATCCAGAAATGCTGTGCAAATGTCCCTGCCCTCCCCACTCACCACCAGGGCATCTAATCTTCTTATTTCCTAAACAAAATAAAACAAACAAGCAAACAAAAGAAAAATAGTTCTCTACTTATTACATAGAGAAATAGAGTTTTCCAAGCCTACTATCTGATCTAACATTTGATCTTTTTAGAAGTTTGAAGTCAGAATTTTGCAATCAAATCCTCAGAGAGAAGTAAGTGTTCTTTCTTTGGAACTTCCAGATAATTCAAAAACCATACCAAATAACCTGACACCTTTGGTTTAAAGATAGCACTTACTAAGCTTCACTCTCACTCGCGTCCCGTTCCAAATGTAAATTTCCTGTTTCCTTCCTTCCCACAGGAGCTGCTGCCTTTACATAAACTACAGGCTCTTGCTTACCCATAGGAAAGGTGGTTTGATCTTTACAGCCTTTTCCCACTGGATAAGAGAATTCATTATCTGGCCAAGTGTTTCAGCCCTCTGATTGACAGGTGTTAGGTATAGAGGGGTTCCGCTAAAGTTACCTCTGGAGTCGAGGTACTCACCCAGGCTCACACTTAACTCAGTCCCCTTCCCAAAGTTGAGCATCTCGGTGTTCTTCACACAGTACCCAGGCCCTTTACCAAAAGCCCCTGTTAGTGCTGTGCTGCAACTTCCTCCTCTCAGACCCTAGTCGTACCTCTAGGGTGATTAGAGGTGCAAGGGGGGCCAGCATCGTGAACAGTCATCTGGGCTTGCACCTCTCTTACTCATACAGCACAGGATTCAGGCCGTGAGGACAGCAGGACCAATCACGTCAGGATGGTCCAAGGTTCTCTGGCTACACAAGGAACTCATGTCCTGAAAACCTAGCAGGCTGTCTTTTGTTGTCCACCCTGCTCTACAGATTTATAAGAAGATAATGGCCTTCTAGTTTACAGCTGGTTCTGACCTAGGGCAGGGAAGGAGACCCTGGTGGGCCACCAGTGTTGCCAGGCTCCCTTTTTCATCACTGGAAAGACAAAAAGTACCACTTCTTTGTTGACTGCTGGGAGCCTAATTGCAGAAACATATAATTCTTAAAACACTTTTCCCCTGTAGACTTTACAGATCAGCTTAAGAAAATACATAATTGGTGAGATAAACCTGCCCTACAAAATAATAGAATACACGCTAAAGCCAATCATAAAATAATATTTCGATTGCCCGGTGTTTTAGGTTACCCATGCCATTGTGCACATTTTCTTCTGAAGCTAAGCTGCTTACCCAGGGCCACTGTGGTTAACCATGTCCCGGTCCCAGAGGTAAATCTGTTGTCATTTTTCATCCCATCTGTGGCCCATTGACAACCCCCCAACTCCCTTAAGGCAACGATAATGTTTCCTCAGAAACTGACTCAGATGATCCGTGGGAAAAACTGTAGGCTCTTAACAAATATTTGTTTAAATTGAATTGTATTAAACATTCATCTTTTGTTCCTATTTGTTAAGGCACATTAGAATCTCCCACTGATAATTTTCAGATAGAAGAAAAAAATTCTGCCAAATATTACTTGCTGAGTTTCATGATTCCTCTAGTGTTGGCTCCAAATGTCATTTTACTATTAACCCGGTACCCACAGGAGTGAGCACCTTTACAAAAACCAGAGGCGTCAGCATGGTTGAAAGGGATGTGGCATCAACTTTGTTGACAGAGACACCCCTCTGTTCCCCACAGAGGCCCCATTTTGCCTGGGAGAGGGCTGCCCTCCTTCTGTCTTTCAGAGCAGAGATAGGAGAGAGCAGAGTGGATTTCAGGGATGACGATAATAAATACGATAACAAAATGTTATCACACTAGACACAGCCTTCTTCTTCTTCTTCTTTTTCTTTTTTGGCCAAATTGATGGTGTCCCAAAAACTGTTTTCAGCACATTTCTCTCTTCCAGATGTAATAATAACTGGATTTCAAGTTGGCATATGGGCTTGGACCTCCAGGCTCTGATGAGTCACACACAGTAAACCAGGAAATTATGCTACCCCCTAATGAAGAAGCATGTTTTCCTTTTTCCTCTTGCTGGGCAATGAGGAGTTCAAGCAACATGCACAGGGGGATATAAACTAATAACTCTTGGGTCAGCTCTATAATTTTACACATTAGCATCCTAGAATGTGAGACTTGGAAGGAAATGTAGCAACTGCCTGGGCCAATGCCCTCATTTTAAAGATGAAAATGCTGAAGCTCTGAGGGGTAAATTTGCTCAAGGTCATGTAGATAGGTAGAGGCAGAGCTGGGACTAGAATTCAGGATACCTGAGTTCCACTCCTGCCTTGTGTGACTCCCTTTCTGTGACTCAGGAGAACAAGGATCGTCTCTGGGTGGTCTCTGTCCCCAGGGGCTCTGCTAGCTGGTTCAGGGTATGATTATTCCTGCTAATTATACAAGAATAAGTCCATATATGAATAAGTCACTGGGGAGGTGTTTGGCCTTGACACATTGTTTATGATTTTAGAGAGAATTATAGGTATTTAAAAATTTTATTTCTTAGGCTGCAGGCAACAGCAATTGGTAGCAGGGGAAATGGTCCATGAGATCCCAGGGAAGCCATGGAAAAGATAGAAATGGAAAAATTTGCCCTTTACCAAAAGGACAATCCAATGGAGAATTGGCTCTGATTATTCTTTCTCTGCAGGACTTATTTCAGGGAATGACATCGAGAGCAGGAACGGCAAATACAAAATGGTGTGGGGTTGCCTCCTGCTCCTGTGGTAGATATTGCTAATAGACACATCACTCTCTCCCTCTGCATATAGATGTGGCCTCAGAATCCTTCTCACCAGCATGCTCCAGATAGTCTCTACCAATTGTTACCTCTTGATCATGGAGATAGAATCTGTTTGCCCTCCATGCCCTGGGGAATAATAGGAGAAAAGACCCTGCAGATGGCTTTAGAAATCTGGTTAGTAAGAGTCGGGTCAGGTCCCACACAGCCCCATCATAAAAAATATCACTGACCTGGTTGGACCAAGACCGTTCTTGCCACAAGCTGCTCCAGAGGTGGCAACAGCAACACCACGGAGTGTCCCTTCTTCTTCACAGTTTTCCTTCAAACGTTGGCTTTGTGGAGGGCATTGGGTAAAAAATCATGGTAGGGTTCTTCACACTTGTTCTTGCCCATTAGGCCCTCAGCAAGGTCTTTCCCCAAAGCAGAGGCCCTGGGTCCCCATGGCGCTGTCCTATCCTGGGGGTGGACGTTGTCTGCGGGACCTTGTCCCTCCCTGGTGTGCTTCCTGCAATTCATCAGGCCAGGTCTGTCCCAGGATTCTCGGATGGAATGTGGTACAGGAAGAAAGTGATGCAGAAATCCTTTCTCTAGCCCACTCACCCCCATTTCCATACGTTCAGATGTTTCTAGGCTTTTCCTTTTTAATCATGTTTCTATTCTTTCACAAGAAAGAGATGCACTTGTCTGTATCCATCCAAATAGATTTCCCTATGTCCTCTACTGTTGCATTAGGCTTTCTGTAGACAAGAAAATGTCCATTTGTCCTCTTACGGTGCTATCTCATATCCTTAAAGACAGTTCTCTTTGGGTGACTGGTGGAGGATAGTCCCTTTGGGCTGACAGAGAAGCAGCTACCAGTCTCAGAGTTGAAAAGGGAATAGAGACAGAAGCAGTAGCTTTGACTTGAATTGTGAACAAAGAATGTTTTCCTTCCCTGACCTATTTTCTATCAACCTCCAGTATGACCTATTTATGGAGATGGGATAATTAGTAGCAGCAGAGGGCGCTACAAGGTCAAAAACAAAGCTGCCCACCTCAAAGGAAACAGAGAGAAAAGTCCCTCTTCTGAGTGATATGAGTGATCAAGATCCAAGCTGTGGGACAAGGGTGACGTTGTTCGCCAAATCTCTTGGCTCCCACCTGGTCTGAGGGCCCCTCTTGAGCGGCAGTTTTGGGCTAATGAAAGGCAGCCCTGCTTCACTGATGGGCAGGTGGGGCCTGCAGGGTGAGTGGGGCCTGCAGGACCCTCAGCACCTTGGGGAGAGGCGCAGGCTGCAGACGCCAATAGGTTTAAGGAAGATGGAGTGGAGAAACTTAGGGGCAATACGTCCTTAGTGGGCCACTGAATCTTGAGACTCTCTCCTATTCTACAGTGGTGGGGTCACTTGATCATGTATTGTGGCCTCTCATGAACAAGCCTGTTGCAACGTTTGGAAGACGTAAGACCAAGGGGCTGGAAGGCTCACTTCTCATGCTCCTAATGCTCTTACGGACTTGGGGGAGAGCACAGCTGGCTCATGTCTCAGGGGATCACAGAGCTCTAGGACATGCTTGCAGCACTGACAGCAAATTAAAGACGTCAGTCTTTTTCTTTTTTTAACCATTGATTGATACAACATATCAACAATCTTTTGCAAGATTTTGCAACTTTAAAATTTAGATTTACTCAGCATCTTTTCCCTGAACAGCACTGATGAGCGTAACACTCTTAGGAACTCTATTCATATGTCTATTTAATAAAAATGGCAACATTTAAATTAAATATGTAACAGCAATACCTGACATTCATAGAATATTTATCTGCTGGGTGTATTGCATGTGTGACCTCACTAAATTTTCCGATAGTCCTGTGAGAAAAGCTATTACTATCTTCATTTTCCAGATGGAGAAATTGAGACTTGGAGAGTTAGGGCATGCTTAAGGTCACACAGCTGGTAAAAGCTGGTGCTGATATGAACCCAAGCAGGCTGGCTCCAGGATCCCACTCTTAGCCATTATACTGCACTGCTGTGCTAAGTGCCTGCCCTTCCTTTGGGGAAGGATGCCTTTCAAGGAATATTGCAAGGACACCAGGGCAGAAGAGTCATGACCATGCTACCCCAAGCAGGGCTCAGGTTATGTCTCAACCTTCTGTGTGAAGCATTATAGGAGAGGATGTGTCCCTCTGTGTGAAGGTCCATTAAACCCACTTTCTGTGCTTGGGTATGGTCAGCTGTAGCTGAGGTTGGGCAGTTAGAAGAGGAGGAGCAATTTAACTTGAAGACGGTTATGGTCTAGATCAGGAAGGGAACAGTCAGCTCTCACATAAATATCAAGCCCAGACAACATCTTTAGAGCAGGGACAGACACTAATAGACTGTGGGTGGGAAGTGAGCAGAATCCTTGGGCTTGGAAGAACCGGAAGCTCTGAAATGGACTTCCGCCAGCAGGGAGCTGGGTCTCGTGGACTGGACCCCTGCCGGCAGGTGGCAGTGCAGGCATGGGCAGTCAATGCACCGGTAAGGCAGCCCCTGGGCCCTGAATCTCCCTCTTCCACATCCAGGGGCTCTGAAGATGCTCATGGTGGGACTCTGGCCTGCCTGGTGCTTACTTTTGGTATTCTGCATGCCTAGCATCGCCGGATAAAACACAAGATGCCCAGTGGAATTTGAATTTCAGATAGACAATGAATACTTTTTTAGTATAAATGTGTTCCAAATATGGCATGTCCCAACTATCCATATTACTGAAATTTTTGTTGTTGTTTATTTGAAATGCACATTTAACTGGGTGTCTTGTATTTTTATTTGCTAAATCTAGGTGAATGGTGAGTTTTTAAGTGAAGAAATTGTATTCTTTTTTTTTTTACACAGATATTTACTGATTGTCTGTGATGTGGTCAACACAAGCCTAGAGGCTGGAGACATATCAGTGAAAAGATAAGCTCCCTGCCCTCATATAGTTTATATTATCGTGTGTGTGTATGTGTGCGTGTGCGTGTGTGTGTGTGTGTGTGTAGGGGAGAGGTGAGATGGAAGAGACATAAAATAAACATGCATGAATCTGATAATTTCAGATACTGATGTGAGGGAAAATAAGACCAGAGATGTAATTGAGGTTGGTGACGGGTGGGATGGGTGACTAATTTAGTTGGAGCTGAGAACTGTTAAAAATTGGGGACGGAGTTTCAGGTAGCTAGAAAAGAAGACACAGAAGGGATGAGAAGGAAGGCCACTGCAGCTGAAGGGAAGAAAGAGAAGGAGCAGATGTGGGGTGAGGCTGGGGAGGAAGCAAGGGCCAGATCATTTGCAGATGTTACAGGCCTGAGAAGGAGGTCCAGCTGTCATCATCTGATGTACATTTTATGATGAACTGGAGAATGGATTGTCCAGGGACAAGAGCAGAAGCAAGGGGACCAGTTAGTGTGTTGTCGAAGCAGTCCCTGTAAGAGATGATGGTGTTTATAGAAGGTGGTGGCGGTGGAGATGGAAGAAGTAGATAGACTGGAGATATATTTTCATGGTAGAAGTGACAGTTCTTACCGAAGAATTGGATGTAGGGAAAAAGGGAAATGAAAGACCTTCTAGAAATACTCTTGGAAACACTCCTGCATTTTGGGGAGTGAGTTAGTCCGTGTTCTGTTTTTTACAGCAGAGCTTCCGAACTGTTGTCATATTCATGGCTTATGTGGAAAATCGTATTTGTAGGGCTTCTGGCTGTGAGGGGCTGGCTCAAGGGCTCCACTCACCCCAGGTACACAGGCACTCTGAACCCTATCTCAGCAAGCTTGTAACCCACTCGTGGCAGTTCACCCCCCAGGAAGCTCTGTTCAGGATTTTCCAGCTGGAGCCAAGTGTGTGCTGCAGTGGGCCCAGTGAGAGATAGAAAGTCAAGCTGGTGAAGTGCAAGAAGCACTTAGGATCAGGACACTCCCTCAAACATCTGAAATCAAAGATTTCTGGAATTCAGGTCTAGGACAGATTTTAGAAAGGATCTTGTCCAATCCCCTTTCTTCCCTCTTCACACAGAGAAGTAAGGGAGTTGTCCAAGGTACTCTTTCATTTATTCCATTTATTGAATAGAACAAAGTGTGTGGAGCTGTGCTAGATGCTATAAGACAGTGTCGCTCAAAGTACGACATGTGATTAATGGACTAGTACACCAGTCTGTGACCAGAGGATACAGAAATGGAGAGTGAACTACTTTTGCAGCAGTTGGATATCCAAGAACGCCATCATTAGACTTGCTGTTTTCTTTCCTCCCTCACTTCCTCTCTCCCTCCCTTCCTTTCTTTTTCTTTTCTTTTTTTTTTAAAGTAATCAATTTTCATTGCCATATATATTAGTTCAAGATGGACTGGGGCCAAAATCATAACAGCAATAGCAGTTTCCTCGGCTGAGCCCATTTGTCTCTAGGAGTCACGGTTGAATCAGTCACATGACCATCAGGGCTGCCAGTCTCCTCTTCCTCCCGTCTTCTTTCGTTAGAATCATCAGATAGTCTCTGAGATCTTAGGAACCCTGTTTTGTTGTATATCCTCTGCCCTGGTATGAAGAAAAGATGATTCTTACTGTGGGCTTTAGCTTTTTGTTTTTCTGTAAGTAGATTCATTTGTTTACATTCCACTTGTTCCATAACCCCATTTCTCCTTCTCTGACTCTTGAAGGCTTTTTCTCTTGCACTCTTGGTTTTTGGTTATTTTCTGCCTTTCGCTTTATTTCTGTGTCCTTCTCTTGCCTCTGCTCATTGAGTTCTTCTGGGCTAGGCATGGCCTGTACTCAGTATCTAGGGGGTGCAGAATTCACTATTTCCTCATTTGTCTTTTTCACAGACAGGGGCATGCTGTGTGACAAAGTAACTCAGAGTTCCCCGGACCAGATGGTGGCGAGTGGCAGTGAGGTGGTACTGCTCTGCACTTACGACAGTACATATTCAGATCCAGGTTTATTCTGGTACCGCATAAGGCCAGATTATAATTTTCAGTTTGTCTTCTATGGGGATAAAAGCAGATCTCACGGTTCATATTTTGCTAAAGGACGGTTTTCTGTGAAGCACCTTCTGACCCAGAAAGCCTTTCACTTGGTAATCTCTCCAGTGAGTACTGAAGACAGTGCCACTTACTACTGTGCCATGAGCACGATGATGCAGGTGCCCAGGAAGTCTTAACACAAACTCCTGGGGCATGGCTCAGCAGAGCTACCTCTCAGGGTGGGTCATGTCTGGGACTTGGCATCCTTCTCTTAGCCATTTTGTGTTCCAGCCTGGCCTTTAGAAGTGACCTAAAGTGTCTTCTGAGAAATAAATGGCCTGGTCAGATCCAGGGGAGCACCCTGGCTTCAGAGAAGCAGAACATCTCCCCACTTCTGACTCAGTGGGCCCTTGCCACCTGAATGACTCCTGGTAGGCAAGGGAGAACTGCATGTTTAGGGAGCATTGTCTTTGTGTCCGCGGTGCCCTGGTCAGCCCTGATACAGAATGGGGCTTGACAAGCCTGTGCTGCATTTCCTGTGAGGGTTTCAGAATGCAGGTTCAGGTGCAGGTGAAGGGCCCATCAAGGTGAGGCCGCCAGCAGTGTCTTTATTTTAGTCACCACCATCATTTATCCATTATTATGAATAGGTCTGTTTTCATTTCAGAATTAAATTAGGGCCAGATGTGGTGGCTCATGCCTATAATCCCAACACTTTGGGAGGCTGAGGCAGGCAGATCAATTGAGGCCAGGAGTTCAAGACCAGCTTGGCCAACATGGCGAAGCCCGGTCTCTACTAAAAATACAAGAATTAGCCAGGCATGGTGGCTTGCGCCTGTAGTCCCAGCTACTCGGGAGGCTGAGGCACAATAATCGCTTGAACCTGGGAGGCAGAGGTTGCAGTGAGCTGAGGTGGTGCCACTGCATTCCAGCGTGGGTGACAGATTCTGAGATTCTGTCTCAAAAAAAAAAAAAATTAAGTTAGACACAAAGTTATTTACTTAAAAGACTTTTCACCAATTTACTTTTTTTTTTTTTTGCATCTTTTTATATCCAACCACCTTCTTTGATGTTCTTTTACACCTCTATTTTACTTATTTTATTTGGAGAACATTTTCTTTTTTTTTCCACTGAAGAGCACGGAGGCTCTCCTGGAAAGTTGTGACTTCCAGAATTCCAGCTGCCAAGTCCCTGAGTTTGGAGCTCAGTGGTGTCTCCAGCAGAGAAAATTTCCTCTGGGGCAAACTGACTATGTGGTGTTGAAACAGATATATACCCTCAGTCCCTGGAATCAGTCCCTCCTTCCTCTTCTCTTGAATTATCTGCCTTAATAGAATTATTAGAGTTATTAGATGTACTCTTAGAAATGGAAGAGGCTTTGCACATTATTTTATAGAAACTACACTGCAGTCCAGAGACATGGTGGACATTCTCAAAGTCGTATATCTGGCTAATGACGGGCCCAGAAATGCAGCGTTACACTTCCAGGGCTCTCTCCTGCAGCTGCACCCTAGGTGGCTCTATCAGTGAGTGGTTTGGGCAGCAGTTTATGTACTCTTCAGAAACACTGGACAAGAGTAGCCACTATATGGAGCAATGGAAAGAACAGGGGATGAGGGAGCCAAAGGCCTTGGGCATATGGCTTGGCTTTCTGGGGCTTCTGTTCTAATGCCTACTGAGTATGTCACATGTCCATCTCACAGTTCATATATCATGGCCCCAGATCAGAAGGCAGCCATAATTCCTCCTGGCTCTTGCCTTAAATCTTCTCTGGAGGCTCCTTTTGGTTTGAGAAATTCATGGTCCTGTGATATGCCAGGTTTTTTTTTTTGTTTTTTGTTTTGTTTTGTTTTGTTTTTCTGGCATAGTGGGCTAGAGAGTGGCTCATTTATATGTTAAATATGGGACAATCCTGAAGTTCATTCTAGCTGATACTCACATTGACATCTTGTCCTCATTTGGGGATGCAATGTGCTCTTATAGCAGGAACTTCGTACTGAAAATCTTGAGACCTTGGTTCTACTCCCAGCAATATCCCTGCCTCACTGAATGACTCTGGACAAGGTACATACTTTTTTGAGGAGAGGGCATTTTTTTAATCTGAAAAATGAGAATACGATCTTTTTTTTCCTAATAACTTCAGAAGAAACACCCTAATATTACACAAGGTAACTTGTGAATGTTTTGGAAATCAGCGTTCTTTACACATGCAAGGTGTAGTACACATGATGGGGGAGTTTGCAGTCGGTCATGGCAAGGGGAGTTGTTGGCGACAGTCACTCTTTCACTTGTTACCTTATAAACCCTCACTTGACACTCCACATAGGTGCTGAGGAACCACAATAATGGGTTGCCAGGGCCCTGAGCCCTGCTCCTGGACAAAGCTGTGGCCTTCCTGACGTGGGAGTAGCAGAGGTCATTGGCCACACTGCAGGTGCTGCTGTTGTTCTTGCTGTAACAGCAGCATCAGCAGACGCAGCAGGAAACCCGAGGCTGGGTCTCCAAGGCAGGGCCTCTGTAGGCTTGGGGCTCAGGAAACTGTGGTATGATGCGTAAGTTCAGTTTGGCTTTTGGCTGACTAATAGTGAGCTCACAGAGCTGCCTTTCCCCCTGTGGTGATCTGCAAAGAGTAAAGCCAGAGGCAAGGTGCACACAATGCAGTTTAATAAATGCAACAGAGACAGGGGCTGAGAAGAAAGGCAGAAAACCATCAATACCAAGGTACCAGGCCAGAGAATCAGTGTGCAATGGTTTCAAACACAGATTGGCAGGCATAAGACAGTAAAAATGTTGTTTTTGTAGAGAAAGATAGGAGTCTCATTTCTGTTCCTCCCTTCAAAAACACTTTCACAGGGAGTTGCTTGAAAGCAGACTTATGTCTTCTTTGTACTCTCAGTACAGTGCCTGGAACTCAGAGCGAGCTGATTTATGCATGTTAAATGAATTAACAGAAAGCAGTGCCTTTCCTCTGTATTTTACTCTGATTTTTGCTAATAGTCTGGAGAGTATTTAGATGAGATTTTGGAAACCCCATTGCCTGCTCATAAAGTATTAGCGAATTCAAATGTAATCTCATTTGTAAAGTACTAGGAGATGCAGAAAGTGCTAAAACTTTGCCCCCCTCCATGCCATGCAGAATCTCTAGTGTGGCTCCTGAAGTGAACATAGAGAATGGGACAAGCTGTGAGGACAGGAGGAAGAAGATGATGCTGGTTTGTAGCAAATCTAGTGCTCAGTTGAGCAGAGTCTTCCATGTTTAGATAAAAGGGCACCTGCTCTTCTTCTCCTAGGGCCTATTTTCCTCATGAGGAATGAAGCTGTGAACCTTTTGGTTCTCACTTTCTACTTCAAAAGGTAAAGAAAGTCAAAAAGAACAAAACATCATTTTCAAAGTGTATCAGTTGTAGGAGTAAAAAAAGTGTCCTATATCTTTTTGTATCCTTCTATCCCTGTATCAAAACAGCATATAAAGCAGTTAGGACATAAATCCCCCTTCCCCAGGACTTTTGTCTTCCCACCAAGCTGGAGGATGAGCTGGGTTTGTTGTCTTCGAAGAAAAATTGGTTGGGCTAGCAGCCATTTTAACAAGGCTATGACAGGTCCACTTGAATCATCAAGAAGTCAGAAGCCAAGGAGATGCATTTTTGTAAGCCTTTGATTTCTTCAGGAGTGTAGCTTCCTCATGCCAGTCAGCCTGCAAGTGAAGAAAGTTGTTATAGAATAGACTGCCAGTGCTAGAAGGAATCGTAGGGGTCATGTAGTCTGGGGGTGGCCAGTACTTGCTATGCTATGCCATTGCAGACATCACTAATCTATTGTGGCTCATTTTCCATCTACACATGGCAATAGCTTAGCTGGTTCGGCTATCAGTGTTGGCATAAGTCATGAAACTCTTTTGTTCTCCTTTGGTTATTATTATTTTTTAACTTATTTGTTTTACAGATGCAAAAACCCAGGCCCAGAGAGATGAAGCAACTTGGCTAAGGTAACATGTAAGTTAATGTCAAAATCAAGATAAAGCTCAGATCTTCTGACTCTTAGCGTAGCCCTCTTTTTATCCAGCCACACTGCCTGTGTCCCTGGGACTGTTAGTAAAATAACAGGTGAGCTGGACACCCATTTGGAGATGACTGGATATGTTTACTGTCTGGGTCAGGTCAGTCAAGTACTCTAAGTCTAGGGTTGTTCTTAGAACAGGAGCTGAGGTTGATGAGCATTTGTGAGTATTGCAGAAGGAGTGACGGGGAGGAGCCTCACATGCAAACCCAGGCCCTGGTTTCAATTTCGTGTACGAGACTATCTGAGAATGGAATGCAAGTAACAGGCAAATAATTAACATCTCAGACCTAACTGTGTATGCATCCTGAGTAGGTAATAGTGAGCTGTTCACTACTAATGCTGTGTGTAGGTTCATCCCAAAGACAGGCTGATCCACCCATAGACAGGCTGGTCCTATGATTAAGGAGTGTGAGCTGGCATTCCCTTTATCAGGACAAAGATAGGCTCTGCTTCCTCTGGCTATTCTTCAGGCAAAGCTTTACTTATGGCCTTGCAAATAACCCATGGCCTCTTGGTCAATGAACAAAATAGCAGTTAAACAAGATGAATTCTCTTTATTTATCTTCTGTTTTCTCCCTGGGGTGAAAGTGAGGGTTATTGTCTGGTGTATTAGAAAAATAGTACATTATACTACCTAATGGGTTTCAGTCTGACTTAAAATGAAAGGATAACAGGAGATGGGGTGCTGTTTTGCTGAGTAGCTGAGATAGCCTACCTTATTAATTCTAAATATGTCTCTATTTTCCTTTTCCAATGCTTCTTAGTTTCTTACCATTTCTAAATCCCCTTTCCCCATGTGCAGGACAGTGTGGGTAGAGACAGGAATAAGAAGCGGCTAATTCTTACCTTACAAGAAAAGTAACTTGGCAGTCAAGAGAAAATTGATGGCAACACTCTTTGCAAACAGCATTCGTAGTCCCAGCACTGTGAGAGACATCATGTTCACCTTCTCGGCATGAACTATGGTTGAACAAGAGTGAAGAGGGTGGCTTCAGGGAGAGATTAAATTCCCTTCCAGAAATTGGGCCTGTAACACTGATATCAGCCTACCCCAAGTCTGCCTAATTCTTTCTGGCCTGCAAGCCCAGCGTGGTGCCAGATAGCCCTCAGAGACCTTAGGCTGCTGCTGACACCCAGCCAGGCAAGCTCTGCTGGGAGAGTCAGAGGCTCCACAGAGCCAACTGGGCTCAGCATCGTTTGTGTTTTCTTTTGAAATCTGATACTTTTTGGCCCCAGTGGACAACTACAGAGTTTGCTTTAACCCTTGATTCTGAAGTTGGCCCTTTGATTTGAACTAACCTTTGGGTTCATGGCAGCTCTTTGAAGGTTGCTTTGTGTTTTCAGTTTCCGTTGGTTTTAGGTGATCTGGAACAAATTCCGTTGGTTTTAGGTGATCTGGAACAAACAGCAGTGGTCAGGGTTACATTGGGAATGAAGAGGCTCACAGGATTGTAGGGTTTTAAAACTGGAGGAGACTTTGGGTGAGTGAACTGAGGACCAGAGGATGTGACTTGGTTAAGGTCACATAGCCAATTATACAACATGCTTCCCATTCCAGCCTTTTTCATTGTACCATGAAGTCAACATCCAGGCACACCAATATGTGGGAAGAACTAGGATCTTAGCCCCATGATAGGCCACATTACCCTTTGTTGGAATTTAGCACTGGATTAGACTGCACGTGGACTTTCAATCCCAGAGTCTAGTATGAAGGGGACAGTGGTTGGTAAAGAGGAGAGATGAGAATGAAATAAGATGGGCTTTATTTTAGATTCCATCTTAGGGATGACAAGCATTTCCCTCCCCTGCCAATGGCAGGCTACAGTTGGGCCTAAGTCTTATTTCCAGCATGATGCTATATTGAGAATGATTTGTCCACAGTTACATCTCTAACTTCCCTTTCACCCAATTCTTGTTCCCCATAATCTCCAGCCCCTTGAAGCCAGAAATGGCCTACCTGTAGAATTTGTCTTCACTTCAAAGTCAGTGGAGTACACAACTTCCTTGTTGTGTTGAACTGAACATGTCACTGAATTTGAATCTGCATATTGACCAAGCTTGACAGCATTGTACTTCCCACTGGGAGAGACGACAATAGCAGGATCAAACTCTGTTATCTTCTTGGATGACTCGAGATTTATTCTTATATCCTTGGGGTAGAAGTCCTTCACCAGACAAGCAACATTTGTTCCATTTTTCATGACGAAAACGGATGGTTTGGTATGAGGTTGTCTTTCTGTAAATATAATCAACTTGTTATGTGAGATGATTATTCACAACTTTGTGGGGGTTAAACAGTGGTGATTACCTCGATTACCCTGGAGCCAAACACTACAATTCAGACCTCCATGCATCCTGTTACTGACCTGGGCCTTAGCACCTCTGTTAAAGGACAGGCAAGGGGAGCAGAAATGAAAGGCAGTGAGTTTGACTTTTAGTTAGGAGCTGCTAGGAGATAGGGCTGGAAGCACAGATGGAAAATAACAACTACAAAGAAGTTTCTGGATCATCTGGGTTTCGATTATCTGTGGATTTTTTCTTTTTCTTTTTCTTTTTTTTTTTTTGAGATGGAGTTTTACTCTTGTTGCCCAGGCTGGAGTGCAATGGCGTGATCTCGGCTCACCGCAACCTCCACCTCCCGGGTTCAAGCGATTCTCCTGCCTCAGCCTCCCGAGTAGCTGGGATTACAGGCATGCACCAGTATGCTCAGCTAATTTTTTGCATTTTTAGTAGAGATGGGGTTTCTCCATATTGGTCAGGTTGATCTTGAACTGCAGACCTCAGGTGGTCTGCCCACCTCGGCCTCCCAAAGTGCTGGGATTACAGGCGGAACTACCGCATCTGGCCGATTATCTGTGTTTTATTAATCAATCCTCTGGACAATCTAGGTCAGGCTGAATATCTGTCTGCACCAGTTGGTTTTTTGTAAATGCATGGGTACTTGGATGGTAGATCAGGGCAGGTGCTCATGCTCTGCATTCTGTCACTTAAAGAATCAAGAGTCTGAGAAGGACTGCAAAACTAGCTCAGAGGCTCTGAGGATGGCAGTGTTGGGGTCATGGAAGGGTGCCATCCCTTTCAGATCTGCTGGAAAGGGATCTGCTGAAGGTAGGTGGTACATGTTTCTGCCTCTAGGTGAATACTCGTTCTTCTATAGGGGACTGACTACTGTACAGTTTCCTTTGCATCTTTAATCAGAGGATAGCAATGACCATTTTCAGGAAGTCCTTAAAGAAATAAAACCAATTTAAGCCCGTTCATTCTTGCTTTAATCTAAGAGGAACCGTGAAATGTTGGTCCCAGGATTGGGTTCCCTCCTGGCCTTCTCTTCTTTTGTGCCTCACTTTGGACTACCACCCTGTACATGCATCCCTTTCTTTCCTTAAGACCACAAGTCTTGAAACTTTGAGAGAGGTAGTGATATTCTTTCACACAGTGCCTCACTGAAGTTTTTGAATTGTGATAAATGTTATGTCCATGGAGACTTAGATTCTTAGGCTATCTTCAAATAACTGTTAAAGAAAGAGCCCTGCTAATACCTGAAACCAAGAGAGACAACTAACCTGTAAATGATGATCTAGATATATTTTCAACTCTAAATTTAATGCTGACTTTCAATATTAATTGCTCCTGTAAATTTGGCCCTTAGTATTTGAAACTTAGGTGAATTTGGCTTCTTGATATCAAATGAAAAATATGTTGAATTCTAGTGTATTTTTATCTACTGTGGTCTATAGTCAAGACATTAGGTATTGCTGAACAAAAAGTTGGTAATGAATGTGTAAATGGAAAATAAGTAATTTTTCTTTTCCTTTTTTTTTGAGACAGGGTCTTTCTCTGTCACCCAGGCTGGAGTGAAGTGGCCCAATATCATCTCATTGCAACCTCCACCTCCTGGCTCATACTCTCCTCCAGCCTCAGTTTCCCGAGTAGCTGGGACCACAGGTGCACACCACCACAGGCTAATTTTTTGTATGAAAATAAATAATTTTTCTAATGCTTTATCCTGAATCTGAATTTAGGTTTCAGCTATGAGGTTCATGGCAGTAGAGCTACTGCCGTATCAACTGGTTTTATCTGGTTGAGAGGGAGCGATTGCTAGTCAGGAAGTTCCTGCTGATCATGGCTTTGTAAATGGACCAAAGTTGATCAAGGTTTCCCTAGAAAATCAACTATTCAGAGAAACCCCCTCATCACTACCTCATCATTCTCCCCATTTCCTCTGCTGAGAAGCTCAGCTAAAAGACTGATTCTGTTTCAGTCACTCAGGGCAGGAAACTCATTTCTAAGAATCTGGTTCCTTATGTTTTTGGCTTTGGTTCTAGACAATTGAGAGGATTATAAATTTTTTAAAGGGCTTTCTTGGAACCTGCTTTCAACCTGCTTGAGAAAACTTCCTGTTTGGTTTCCTTGCATAGCTGAAGCCACTGATAACAGAAACTGGTAACGGTAGCATTAACGGTTGGAAACCACATGCATTGCTCACTCACCTCCCTTCATAAGTGCGACACTTCTTGCTCACTGTTTTGACTTTGGTTTGAGACATACTCTGGCTGACTTTCAAGGGAGTTACAAGTTACAAAAGAAACTTGTCCATAAAATAAACACCCTATTTCCTTTTTTATTTAAGAGTATCCCTTAATCTTAGTCTGATTTAGTTGGATAATTAAGGCTTCCTAGAATTTTAAAATCTAAATTCATCAGGCAGTTGTCGAATCGTCACTTTGGTTGGGGAGATTGGGTTTGAGTAATTTGAATAATACAATATAATTGAAAAGACATGTCTGAAGGTCATGCACTTATGATATTGTGCTCTGAATCTATTAGTCAGCATTTGAGATAGAGCATAATGCATTGACTTGATAAAACATTTTTCTGAATCTCTCTTTCTACATTAATGTTTATATTTTCAAAGATATTATTTGAAAGAAAACTGTCTTATTGAATCCATTCTATGGCATCTTGGTAATTAAACCTTTTTAAAAACTGGAATGCACTCAATATAGTTGCCATATGCATCCTAGTCTATTTTGTGTTTGACTTAAACCCAAACGTGAAGCTATATGAAACTGTAGTCCAAAATTTAGATTAAAGATTTAATTGTTTATCTTTGAAGAACTTGTAGTCTTTTTTTCTTGGTCCACAAATATAATTACATTGCAACATGTGCTTCAAGTGCTATTTCTTTGGAAAATTGCTTTATTGTCAGACTTTCTCTTTTTATGAACACCAATATATTGCTAAGTTATGTGCTGGTAAACAATACCAAAAAAGTGTATACCATTCCTGAACAGTCTTTCTTAATTTATAAACTTAGAAGTCACCTATGTTTTAGAATCATATAGAGAGTCCTACTGATCCCCTAAGAATGGCAACGTCTGGAATAAATGTCGCTCAGAATTTCCAGACTTTCTGCCAATATGGGATTTAACTTAAACCCTGAAATAAAAGTTTATTCTACCTAATTACTCTGACCATGCTAACTACCTTTCTCCAGAATCTTCCAATCTGGAGGACATTTGTTTTCAGTTTGCAAGGAGGCGTGCATACTAGTTAGTTTAGCCAAAGGGATATGCAGAGATGAAGCAGCTTCCTGAGGAATTGCGGCCCAAGTATCCCTCCCACTGTCTCCCCTGCACCTGAATGCTCCAACTCTTAGTGTAGTTCTTCTAGATTTCTTTGTGTTTTTTTGAGCTGCTCTGAAGATTTCAGAAGTAAATGGGAGGTATTGTTTTAATATATACTATATACATATATTAAAATAAAAGGAGTTACAGAGTTACTTAAGTGACTCAGTCTAGTGTGTTCACTCTGGCTTACTTCACATCTGTAATACTCTGTCTCCTTATTATAATTTCATTTACTAGTTATAATTTATAATGCAAACTGGATTACAGCCCCAGTGCCAGGACTCAAATTATCCCTAGAAATATAGGAAAAAGATCAACTCACGGGGCTCCACGAAGAGTTTGGTGCCAGTTCCAAAAAACATCTGTCGGGTGTCCCAGGAGCACATTATGACAGTGCCTCACAGGTAACTAGCCTAGAGCTGGCCCTGGGGCCTGGGCTGTAACATCTGTGCCCTGCCCCCCAGCTTCAGGTCTCAGCCTAGAGACCCCACAGCTCAGTGAACTACAAAGCTGCTTTTGATGAGACCACAGGGCTGAGTACACAGAGTCTCAGTTCCCTTTGAAGCTAATAATAGTTGAACTGCTGGATAGATATGTGAGGGTGAAATCCCCATCCAAGAGATAGCAGGGCAGGGCTGAGACAGAGCAAGAGAAGAAGGTGGCAAGTGAGCAATAGCTGCCTTCATGACGGAAAATTTGACTCCCAGTTTATTGAGAGGGGCATCCAAGAAGAACATAATAGCTTGAGGGTAGGGATGGAGCACTCAACTTGACCTTTCTTACAACAAATGTTAGGTTGAGGAGAGGAGAGTTATAGAAACAGGTTCCATTGTTATACTCTGGTTCCATTCTCTTGGGTCACAAATACAGAATTTCGATTAGAAACCTAATTTCCCCCATCACTCAGACTGAGTCTCACAATAATAACGAACCTGCTTTCTAATTCCCTGAGCTTGGTTAAAGGCTTTCTAAGGACCTGAGGGTTGAACAAGAAATTGGTCACTGCTGGGGGAGCCCACTGGTACTGTGTGAGAAGCCAGTGCTTGCTTTGCATTGCTTATTTTTGTTTTATAATTTCTCCTGAATCTGGATACAGATATAAGCTTCAGGAGCATACAGTCATCATGTGAAATGTAACTTAAAGACCATGTGAATTACTCTGCCTCATGACCAAAAATCAAGCTCTTTGGGTTAGAGCCTGGCAAAAGAGAATGACAGTTGTGTAGGACCATTATTCACTGTCAAAACTTTAAGGACTTGGGGCTTGATTTGAAAATTTTCACATCCCCTACCTGAGCTTCACATCGTCATATTACATTTCATCACTGCAGGAGAAGAAAACCAGAGAAGCTAATGGAGTGTCATTGGGGAGCATGGTCAGCATCCTGGCAGAGGGGCTAAGCATCAGTTTCATTAATTTCCTTCTTCCCTAAGACTCCCAAAGGCACAGCCTCAAAGATTTGATTCAAACACTACAGATAATTCCAAATTTCAAGTGGAAATGATTTTAGGGGAAAATGAAACACAATATTTTTTGCTCAGATGCAATTTGCTAACCATCAATCAGACTGAAATCAGCTACAACATGATTCTGTTTCTCTCCTTTTCAGTGCTCTAGTCTCTCTCCCCTCAAAGATAAGAAAACTCGGCAATTTCTACTATTTCCCTGGAAGCAACAGGCAGTGGAGAACCCCTATAAGTTTACAGCATTCTCTGAGAGGCAGAGACCATGTTGATAGTACCAGTCACTTTTTGGACTTTTTGTCAGATAGCCTAGCCACATTCATGTACCATTTCCTACTTATTTATTTCCTTTGAATAAACAAAATCAATACCTAATCATGCAAGAGGTAATGGCTCTCCCAATGGACTTGGCATTTTGGAAGGTGTCTGAAGGCTATTCTCTGAACTGGTCTCAGTGATTGACTGTTGGCAGCTACCCAAACTACCAGAATATAGTCCCTGGATTTCCAAACACTGGAACAGGCTACCAGTAGACAATGGCTCCAGTAGGGGACCACGACTTCTCTATTGTCCTGGAGTTGGTAGCTGTGTTTCTACATTGGATGCAGGATCCTGAGCCATTGTGCAGAGTCGCCAGTTTCAGGGCTAACAGGAGAGGTGCGCAGATAACGGCTCTCAGCAGACCCAGGCCAGGATGGGACCCTGAGAACCATTTAATCTGAGCCAGTTATGTTGGTTTAATGCAAATTCTCAGAAAAAAGTGACAAGGGCAAGGTTGGCTTCTTATCATCAGAGAGAGAGAGAGAGAGAGAGAGAGAGATTCTCTTTTTAAAACTCCTTCTTTCATAATACATTTTTTCTTTCTAACCTTACCTCTTACTACACTGTGACCATGACTTTTATCCCTCATAAATACTGGAGAGACCCTCCTCAACCACAGCTTGCCTTTTTCCTGGTTCCAGGGAGCCCAAAACTAGAAGCCTGACCTAGGGCTTTTTTTCAGTAGTTGTAAAAAACTTATCAATACCAAGCCTCAGAATGGAATTTCCAAGCATATACAGAATATTGTCTTGAGAGAAATCTAATGCATTTGCTCCCAAATTTTACCCCTACCGTTTGCAACAAACAATGGGTTGCTAATTTAGAACTCTTCGCTTCCCAGGAAGCCCCACTCATTCAGTACTATGCTACAACAACTCTAAAGGAATATACACACTAAGCTGTAGCAAAATGCATAACTTACCTGGTTCCACGATGAGTTGAGTTCCCTTTCCAAAGAAGAGTTGTGCTGTGAAAGCACTACTGCAGGCATCATTACAAAAAACCTTGCTACCTATTTGCTCCCTGTCAGTCTAATTCATCTGTTTGGAAGTGGGTGGGTGGAGCAGAAAGGGTGTAGCTGGAGACAGAGCTCTGCAAGGGTTTCTGAGATCTGAGCATTATATTTTGGCAGCGTTTTTGATGTCTGCTATCTTCTGAGTTTTGACACTTGCAATTCCTTAGATTTTCTGCTATTATCTCCTCAACCTGCCATCTCTTACTCCCAGATCTTGCTTCAGGATAACATTTTCACATATTTTGCTGAGAATTGCCAAATGGCCATTGTAGGCGGAACCATAACTATAAGCCTCAACTAAATCAATCACAACAGGATTGTGCCTCAGTGAGAGGTGGAAAGGCACAATGGTTGGTGCAAGAGCCATTGATGCAAAAGACTTGGGGTTTATCCAAAGGATTATAATAATCACAGATGACTATCACTTGTATAAATACTTTTCTACTTAAACAGCTGGTGTTTATACTACTTCAACAAAGTTACTGAAATAAACCCTATGAGGTGATATTTTTAGATCCATCTTACAGACAAAGTCACTGTAAAGGTGGTTAAGCGAGTGGCTGAGTTGGGCGAGCTTCACTCAGTTTCCAGTTTCCAGCCCCTGAATCAGAGTAATAGATGATAGGACTGAAAGGAGCCTCAAGGCATAATTTTTCCAAACCTCTGTGATCACACAAGGGCTAATTAAGGGATGCATAGGGAGAGTTTTCACTCCCTTTCCAGTGCTTTTTTTTCCCATTAAATCACAGAATTCCTACTGGGTAGGACAGTCACACCACTGGGTTTCCTTGCTTTTCCTCCCAATTGTTCATAAGAATTGGTCTGGGGATAACGGGATCATAGTGGGCAAGGGCTGGAAGACAACTTGGAAATCCTTCATCTAACTATAAGGAAACTATAGTTCAGTGCAGTTAAATCACAGAGTTTGTCAGGTAATGCACTGTCAGTTAATGCATTGGACGGATTGGAATTTGGTCTCTGATTTACTGGTTCAGCGTGCTCCTCATTTCACTTTGTGTCTACCACCGAGAAGTGCTGTCATGTGGATCTGATCACAGTGGTGGCCTAGATCTGTACATGGTGGATGCATGGATGTTGAGGAGGCTTTCTAGAGTCAGGTAGAGGGAATAGAAACTCTCTAGGAAGGACAATGGATCAAGACGGCTCACTGAAGCACAGATGCCATCCTGAATTTTATCGGAAACTCAGTTCCTGTTCCTCAAGCCATCCCATGATATATTACCTACTGGAGCACTGCTTCCCAACCTGGTGACTTAGATAAATATTTTAAAAATATAATTGCCAAACATAGTGGTCATAAGAAGGAAAAGTAGGTTACTTACGTCTTTCTACCTCCAGATAGGTTCCTTTGCCAAAGATCAGTGGCCTGGCACAGCTGACATACCTAATCCAAAAACTACCTTGCTTTTCCCTTTACGGGAGCCCTAGCCCCAGTTGCCAAGTCATGTGATATTCATCGCAAGCTATTTTCTATCCTATCTGGCCTAGCCTCTTCTCCTCAGCCTTACAGGCTGTCCTTCAGGATGGAACAAGAGGTGACTCTAGTGTCAAATAGAAATCCAAGTTTTGCCCGTATTACAATCTGACAGAATTTGTGCTCAAATAAGAGAGAATGAATATAGACTGGAAAGATGTTTTTTGGTTTGATCAGGAGGAAAGAGGCGTGGAACGTTGGTCATAGAGTAGTGGTTCTCCACCTTTGGGCTACAGTTAGGTGGGGCAGGGACCTAGCAGGTTATATATACCATGCATTCCAACCTTTTAGGGGAAATTTATTTCATATCTGAGAGTTTTGCATCATTGCCAAGTATTGTGCAGCAGCCAGACTGCTTAGTACAACATAGAATTAAGTTTTTCCATCCATTTTAATAACACATTCATGCATACCAAATTTTAGCAAGCTTCAATGACACACTCACACTTAGAAGTGACAGTCAAATTAATTTCTGTCATATGTGAACATCAGAATCTATGAGATTGCCTGTATATCACCCATAAAAACCAAGGAGGGAATATGAATTTTTCAGATCAGTTTACCGTCCTTAAAAGACTGTAGATCATAGCTGGAGGATCACTAACATAAAGGGTGGTTCCTAGTTGTTGTGAAGTAGAAAGATGTCAGAAGATCCCAAACCTAGTTTTGACTCTGTCCCTTTCCAAGTGTGTAATCTTGGCCAAGTTCCTTAAACTCACTGAGCTTTATCTGGCTTCTCTATGAAGTGAGGATAACATCTTCTGTATTATAGGTTATAAGATTAGATACAGCATCTGCGAAGCAGAGAGCCTCGGTGTAATTATTAGAATGTTTATTAGGGATAAACTCAGAGAAGATACATTTTACTTGAAGCTTGGGGAATGTAATTGCACTAAGAACAGAGCTCCCAAGCAGGAAGGGTTGTTGGGACAGGTTGCTGAAAAAGAACAGAAGCTATATTTTTGGTGTTATGTGATATGAAGAGGGTGCCCACTTCTTAGGGCCATTGGTAAGGACTGGTATTCACATTTCTGTCTCTCTAGATCTTTTCTCTAGGTTACATGTGACTTCCCTTCCACTCTCCAATCTTCCCTTTAGAATTCAAAAGCAGAAGTCCTTACAGTGGCCTACAAGCCACCCTATCCCCAACCCATCACCAATCTGACTTCATTTTCACATTCTCTCCCCGTCACTCCCTCCCCTCCTCCAGCCACACACCCCAGGCAGCACTGTGTCCCCTCTGCCTGGAAGTGCTCTTCCTCCAGAGGTCTGCATGGCTCACTTTACCACTTCCTCGGGTCTCCGCTCAACTGTCCCCTTTCCAGTGAGACCTTCTGTGACTCTTCTGTTTAAAACTGCACGCTGTCCCTCTCACTAGTCCTCTTTAGTCTCCTTCCCGGCTTTATTTTTCTTCTCAGGGCTTATTACCACCCTAACATACTGTATATTTTATTTATTTACTTAGTTTACCATCTGTCTTTTGCCATTAGAAAATAAACTCCAATATGGCAGAAATTCATGCTTGCTTTGTTCATGTGGATTCCCTGGCACCCAGAATAGTGCCTGGCATGTAGTGGCAGTGACCTGTGATGGTTTGCAGAGCCAGGACTCGGGCTTGGCTCTGTAGGTTGTCAGCTTCCTTTCATTTTTCTTTTCTTTTGCTTTACACCACAGCTGACTGTTTCTCTGATTCATTCATTCCTTTATTTATTCATTCACTCATTCAACAAATGTTTATTTAGTGCTTTCAGTGTATTCGTAGATGCAGTAAGAAACAACTCAAAGTCCTTTCTCTCACAGAGCAAGGGAAACAGACAGCAAACGAGCACACAAAGTTTCAAGTAGACATGAGGGCTCTAAATAAAGCAGGGAAAGGGGTCTTCAGAGTGACATGAGGTGGTAGGGAAAGGATTCACCAGAAATGACATTTGAGTGGAGACCTGGAGGAGGGGAGGGAGAAAACTGTGTGAGTCCCTGGGAGAAAATGGCTCCAGGTGGAAGGACTTGCAGGTGCAAAGGCTCTGTTCTGGGAGATGCTCACTGGGAGTGACAGGGAATGTCAGATGCCAGAACAAGGGCTAGTGGGTCTGGAGGAATGGGAAGGTCATCTCTTGGAATCTGGGAGACATCTTGATGAGGCCAGAATTATGTGAACTCCTTTTCTTGAGGGAAAGGGTGATGCTCTGATCATCGTCTGGACCTTCTGTATTTAGGGACCCTGGGTCTCCAAGGGTGTAATGTGAGAGATGGGCCTCACCTAGCTCCTCCTGGGGAAGGGGAATGCTGCTTTGGGTAACTGGTTTTGGCGAGGGTTCAGAAGTTCTTCCTTGGTGAGAGAAGTGATGGGGATGGCACTGGAAGGGAAGTGGCATAACTGTTGTTTCTGATTCAGCTTGAAAAGGAGCTCATTAGAGGCCTGAGACAGAGGCTGGGCCAGGCAGGAGAAACCTCCACACATGTCTAGCTGTAGTCCTGATGGAAAAGCAGATTCTGGAATCAAGCAGGTGCTTCAAATGATGACTTTACTAAGCTGTGTGATCTTGAGGAACCCCTTTGAGATTCAGTTTCCTGATCCATTAAAGGCAAGTCATGGTACCTCAATTCCACATGATCGTTGTGAGGACTGAGTGAAATCACACTCATTAAAGGAGTTAGTGCTGTGGCCTAATAAATGGTAGGCACTCAAAGAGTGGTAGTTACATAATTATGACATAAAATAATAGATTGCATTCAAAGTCCCTCACATGGCCCACTTCCATGCAGATGTTCCCAACGACCATGCCCCTTTTACCCGCTGCTCCTGTTGTTACCGTAGAAGTACACATTTACATTACTTTATCCCATGCTGTTTTGTCCCGTTCTCTGTTCTGTTTTATGAAGCTAAGTAGCCTCTCCAGGTTTACTCTATCCAGATGACTAAAGTGTGAGGTCTACAGCTGTGGGTTTGTATAGACTCATTCTCTTAGTTTTGTGCTACCCAGGAGCTCCATAAATAAGAACTTGAAAGAAGCTCCCAAGGAAAAAAAAGCATCAAAAGGCCTCTGAGAAGATAAAGGGCCTGGGCTTTGCAGTGCTGTCTCTTTAATCCAATATTGGCTGCTTAAAAATAGCAGGCGCCATTCAAAGATATTCTAGGTCGTGCCCCCTCTGGATACCCCTTATTTTTTCACTTCAAAGGCTGATGAAGTGCACCAATACGAAGTTCAGCATTACCCAAACTTCGTTTAAGCACATCTCCCCCACTTTTTTCATCACATGCATCTGTCATAATTTGCTTAATAATTTAAACAAATTTACTCACTTTTTAACTTAAAATATAATTAAAAGGAAACTTGAAATCACATGGGTTTGATAATCTAGTTGTACTATTCTGATAGCCATTAAAAGATAGATCCATGCAAGTAAAAAGAATGTCTCTCCATCTGAAACCATGTGCTATGCACTTCACAGTTAGGGAAATATGGACCAAGTAAATGGGTAAACAGAGGAGCTTAATTCATTAGGAAAAACTTGGCAAACAAAGGGAAATTAAGATAATCAGTCTTTAGCTTTGTTGGAAGTGTGGATAGACGTATTTTAGTGAAAATTTTAAGGATAATGAGGTCTAAATGCAAAGGCCCAAATTAGTTAACATTTCAAAATCTTACTAAGATTTTGATTTTTAAAAAAGTCTGAAGGTCTCTGCACTGACTCCGCTAGCACAGCTTTGGGTGTCTTTCTCCCTGATGGCAGGGCCCCTGCCCCTTTTCTCCCTGTAGTGTGTGAGGTCTGGGGATGCTCATGCCTGTCCTTCCCCTTCCTCAGCCTCCTTCACTGCATATGCCTGGAACTGCCTTGTCCCCAGGTGGTCTCTGAGAAGAGCCCACCATCACCACCCTATCTCTCTAGAGCCTTCTTTTACCTAGAAAAACCTAAGCCGAGTGCCAAAGTCCCAGCCAGGGCAGGGCATGCTGTTTCTTTTCTAGCAGCTGGTTGGGCTGATTTGGGACCACTGACCCCTATTGCTAGACCTCCCTAGGACCTTTGAAATGGGTTTTTGTATTGGTTTATTACATTTTCTTACTTAAGATTAATATGCACTATCTAACTGGAAGCTGCTGCCAGGTGGAGACCACTGTCTTATTTTATTTTATTTTTTAGCAAGACACTGTTGAACGCAAATGTCATTGAAAGGACATCAAAGATGCCCTCTGTGTTGAGCATGATCCTTCAACAACATTAGCATTGATTCCTGCATAACTGTTAATAAGTGAGTGGTACCATACACTCTTCGCAAAAACGTTGAACGCTGGTGAGTGGTAGGGAACTCTCCTGGCTGTGTGCTGGAGACTTCAAAGCGTTTCTTAGTTGGAAGCATTACACATTCACTTTGTCCTGGTTGGAATCTGGTCTCAGTGGGAACTAGAATGTCCCATATTTCTCACTAGTAACCTAGTTTTCATTTGCACCTCAAACAATTAGAAACAAATGTCTGGAACAGGTTATTCTCTTCTAAAGAGAAATATCACAACACCAGGGACTACTTGCTCTCGCCTCACCCTCCACGCCCAGGAGATGGATTCAGTTCTGAGCTCTCCCAGGAGGATATATTTGGCGTAAGGGAGGTCAGAACGTTTGGAATCACCTTGGGAAAACCATCTGGACTCAGGTCAGCCTCATTCCATGTCCATTCTGACTCTGCTCAGGGGAGCTGGGCCAATGACTCTGTGGTTTCTACAGCCTGACCCGAATTCGATGAACTGGGCAGAGTTCTCTGTTTCCTCTGAGCTGTATGGGTCCTTTGATATGCCCCAAAGTCTTTTTTCACAGACACCTTCTGCTCCCCTCCTATGGAAAGGATTAACCATATTTCACCTCTTCCCAGGAGTCCTCCTCAACACTAGCTATTTCACCCATTTCCCATTTCAGGATTATTGCTGCCTCCTTAGATGGAGGATGCCTTAACCTTAAATTTGAGATAAATAAATGAGTTACTTACTTGGTTCCACAGTCACACGGGTTCCTTTTCCAAAGATGAGTTTATCAGTGTCACAGCACTTGAGGACGTTCCAAAAACCTCAGCGCTGCTCCCACCTACCTTCTTCCCATTAGCTTTAGGACTGGAGGATCTTTAAGGCTCAGTTCCATGAAAGATGGCACTTGTTGCTTATCCAGCTGTTCATAGATGATGTAATCATCTGCAGATAGGGACAGGTTTGCTTTGGGAAGGCTGTTGTCTGAGGAGTACGGAGGAGCATATTTCCTATGGCGGACCTTTCCAGCACAATACACTTGATGCAGTGCTCTGAACTGTTGCTTTCTATTGTTTTACCTTGCTCTCACTTCCTAGACCCATACTCAGCCCTCTGTGTTGGAAGGCTGGCACCGTCAAAGGGGTAGGTCTTGGCTCCATGACTACTGCAGGGTTAAGGTGTTTGTAGCCACCAGTGCTGCTTTAAAGGCAGATAATGTGTGGCACAGCAAGAGGAGACAGGGTGGCATGAAGCACTGGGTGATTTACAGGGCAGTCAGCTTTAGAATGAGCAACTGTGGCTGGTAATTGCCTACAAACAAATCAATCTCTCTTCAAATCCATCTTCCCAAACCACAAAGCAAAGCACTTGGGTAAATCTCTCTAGGGGTTTGAATTTAGAAATTCCGTGTGAGGTGGCTTATATAACTCTCTTTTGCAGTAGAATCAACATGAAAGCAAGACAAGAATAGTTTTTAGGAAATACCTTTTTGTATTCCCCAAATGTGCGGTAAGAAAATGTAGAAATGCCAGTTTTACCTAAGGGAGAACAGCAGTGAGTGAGAGGTCAGCAGCCGTGGTCATCTGCCCGGTCCAGTCAGCTTCCTGCTATCCTTTCCAGACTCCAAAGCAAGGAGGGAAGCTGCTTGCTGTTTTTATCTCCTGAGGTGTGGGACCCAGGCTGAGGATATCCCAGGGAAATGGCATTTTTGCCCCTGCAGTTTTTGTACAGGTCTCTGTAGGTTTTGTAGCACTGTGCGTATCCCCCCAGTCACAGTGCTACAGAGCTTTACAAAAACTTCCCCTCGGTTTCACACTATATGGCCCCTGAGAATCCCCAGAACCAGATGTTTTCTCCAAGTCAAGCTCCAGCAAGATCAAAGGGTCCTGACAGTTAGGTCAGGCCAAGCTGACTCAGGTGCTTCTGTCTGGGGCTCTTCTGCCCCACTGGCTAAATCTGCCTTGGGGTTTGTGACTAGAATGGACTTTTAGAAATCATCACATCCACTCCCATCTGTGCTTTCTGGTCAGTCTGCCCTCAGATGGTTTCCCACTGAGGAGTTTGTCGGGTACTTAGACATCTCATGTAGATTCACATGCTGTGGGTTAGGCAGAAAATGCTTGTGGTCACTGTAATTTCTCCTGTCCCCTGCTAAGCTTGTGAATCACCTCTTCCTACCCTGCTTTACACTTGAATAGTATATATACAGTTTACAAAGGGTTTTCATGTAAATTTAAAATTTTGTCCTCTCCGTTAACCTCCTCCCAGTTACTAAATTCAGGCCAGTAGCCCACATGGTGTTTTGTGCGATTTAGAAAAGGCGGCTGTGCTGGGTGAATGCAGAGATAACCCCTTGGGTTCAAGCTTGGCAAACAGATTACACTTTTGTGTGGTTTAGGAAAGGCCTTCCCTGTCCAGAAGTTGCAGCCCCACATCAGGGCCTTGGCTGGTGGCAGAGCACGCCTTGAATTTTAGCCCCACTTCTCCTCTCTGCCAGGTGCCCTTGTGAAGGCACAACCTGTGCAATCAGAGGCAGCAGCTCTGGCCAAATTCAATGGATGATTTTCAGTTTTAATCTTGTTTGACCTCTGAGTTTTGACCCAGTCATTGCCTTCGCAAAAACTCTCCTCAGGGCTTACAAGACACTGGTCTTGCTTGCCTTTGATCTCTGTTCTAGTGCTGTCAAAACAAAGTAGTATGATAGGCTCGTCGAAAGTGACCTTATTAAATGTTAACCATGAAAGAAGAGTATGAATTTTGTTGTTGTTACTATCTAGCAACAGGGAGCAGGAATTTAAAAAGGTTAATCTTCACACTTTCCCTGAAGGTCTTATCCAAATGCATGGTTTGGTTTAATTATGACTACTTTGCCTATGACCTTTGTGATGACTTTCCACCCTACATACAGCTGCATGCCTGCCCCATAAACTCCAAGGAACGTTATTTCTATATATAAAATCTAGCATTCTTTTGCTGATTAAAAAAAAGCAAATAGGAAAAGAGAAAAATAAGAATGTTATGGCCTCAGTAACAGACAATGCAATAGGATGGCATAGAGCAAAATGCCTTATGGGGAGAACCAGATAAGAATAAAGAACTGTCATTTGGACTCTTGAGTGTAGCTGGCCTTAGGCACTAGTCTTTGAAATGGCAAGAGGTAGCTGATTGATGCAGTAAGCTTCTGACTCACCCATATGAGACTTATTGAGCTCCTTCTAGTGCTGGTGACTTTCCCAAGAAGCTGGTGACTTTCACACCATCAGAAACTGGTATAAATAGAATTAGTTAGAGGAAACAAACGTTGGGAATCCCAATGAGAATGTGGCTTCCCAACTCTTCACTTCCTCCCTGTAATAGAAGTGTACCTCCAGGTTCTTTGCCATGTGACTTTGCAGGGCTTCCTACTACAGGCTCTATTGACATTGGGGCTTCATTATGCTTTGATTCATAGAATATGAGTGGCACTTTTGCCCCTGAAGTTTTTGTACAGGTCTCTGTAGGTTTTGTAGCACTGTGCGTATCCACCCAGTCACAGAGCTACAGAGTTTTACAAAAACTTTCCCTCGGTTTCACACTATATGGCCCCTGAGAATCCCCGGAACTAGATGTTTTCTCCAAGTCAAGCTCCAGCAAGATCAAAGGGTCCTGATAGTTAGGTCAGGCCAAGCTGGCTCAGTGTATCAGTTCTAAACTGGTGTGCCAGCTCTAAGCTGAGGCTTCAAGACATGTCACATCATGGGTTTCCACCAGCACTCTTTTTTCTTTTTTTTGAGATGGAGTCTTGCTCTGTTGCCCATGTTGGAATGTACTAGTATGATCTCGTCTCACTGCAACCTTTGTCTCCCGGATTCAAGTGATTCTCCTGCCTCAGCCTCCTAAGCAGCTGGGATTACAGGTGTGTGCCACCACACCCGGCTAATTTTTGTATTTTTAGTAGAGACAGGGTTTCACAATGTTGGTCAGGCTGGTCTTGAACTCTTGACCTTGTGATCTGCCCACCTTGGCCTCCCAAAGTACTGGGATTACAGGCATGAGCCACTGTGCCTGGCCTCCACCAGCACTCTTTAGCCTCTATCCTTTGAGATGAAAGGAGTGTTCTCCAGGGAGTCGTTGCTGCTTCACCCTGACCTCTAGAATGAAGACACATAGAACAGACCTAAATCCAACTCACATCTTGAAGCCAAGTCCAGGTGGCCTGCAGACCAGTGAGCGAAAGTGATACATGTTTGTTACTGTAAGCAATTGAAATTTTGGGGTTGTTTGTTATAGATCACAATTACAACAAAAATAGTTGATTAATACAGATGGTGGATCTTGGGAGGATTCCACCTTCATATGCTTTTAACTCTATGTCTCCAGCAATTATGGAATGGTATACATAAAATTTTTGGTGGCTTCCTGTTATCCTCAGGACAAAACAGTATAAAACGCAAGACCTTAGCTTACTTGCTCCCTTAAATGCAGTTGCATTGAACTACTTACTTCCTGAATGCTCTGTGCTCTTTCATATTTCTTTGCTTGAGATGCCCTTTCCTTCTTCTATCCCCCAGTTGGTCCCTCTCTTTAAATCCTCTGCATTTTCAGGGTCTTAGCTTAGTTGTTTGCTTCCCTGGGAATTCCTAAATGACTACCCCAAACTGATCTGGGTTAAGTGCTCACCCTTTTCAGAATTTTCATGGCATCCAGTAATTATCTTTATTTTTGCACTCAAAACCCTTTTTCTCTCCTCTTCATTAGGTCGAGACCCTTGAGGGAAGTGATCTGTTTTGTTCATAGCTGTATACCATGTACCAGTACAGAGCCTGACCCAGTGAGTGCTCAGAAAGTGCCTTCTGAATGCATTTTAAGGATGAGGTATTTCAGGTTCAGGGAAGATAAGCTAGTAAGTGACAGAGCCTTGGCCAGATCTTCCCAACTCCCAGGCTCTGGCTCACTGCCTGGCACCAGGCTGCCTTATGGAATACTGCCTTAACATTTGTTTAGTGGTACACGGGATCACTACTTAAAACACATTGATTTTTAATATTAGCCTGAGTTAAATATGCTGGGTAAGTTTAATTTGTTGTGATTTACTCCATACCATATAATATATTCTAAAGCTGTATAGAAATGAGTTTCACATTATCTACATATTTGGAGTATTCAAGTCATGTTCTCTTCCACTAACATGGGTAATCAAAGATCAATTGCACCTCTGGAGAGGAATCCTCGAATGCCATAGCTGGGAGACATTTCAAAGATCATATATTTACTCTCCTAAGTTTTCAGATGAGAGAGTCTAGAAAGATCCAGAGAGGTTTCGCAACTTGACCAAGTCACCCAATTTCAAAAGAACATACAAGAAATTGGGTATCTATATCCCAGTGCAGTGATCTTTTTGGTACACTAGGCAAATGTCTTCTTTGGTCTTTCATTCTGGCATTTATGGTTTGAGAATGTTTCAGCCTCTCAGTGGATACCCTTCCCTGGAGTGGCCATAGGGTAGTCTGGGCAACCTGGCCCTTTCTTTCTCTGTGTAGTTTTTTATCATGATGTGAGATGCTCTTCTGCAGGAAAGGGGAAGAGCAGGCACAAGGTGGATGAATCCTGAGGTTCAACTCTTCCTGGAAGGAGCTGTGTCATGTTCTTTTTGCCAGGCACTCTCATTTTCAGAGGAAAGGGACAGTGTTGGAGGCTGGGTTGACTGTGGTACTGTTCAGTCCTGGCTGGATTGTGATCTCATGCTTGGGAGCAAATTTGTGGGATATTAAGCCAAGAAATGAAATAGAGATTGAACAGGGGCATCCTCCAGGCTTAGAATATTTGGGACTGTGAACTTTGAGCTAGTGTTATTTATCTCTACCTGCTGCTCCTGGTATTAACACATATGGTTTGAGAGTTGTAGACAAACTACAACGTGTTTTAAAAGGGATACCAGGTTGTTTAAGAGACTTCAAACCATGTCCTGGGAGGAATAGCTAAAACATATGGGAGACTGTAGACCAAAGGAAGGGAGGTATCACAGTGATCATAGTCTTCAGATATCTATCAGAGAAGAGCTGGCATATCAGAAGACAGTTGGATTCTCATGTCTGCTTATGCACTCTACCTATTGCAATATGTTGGTTTGGTTGAAATATGTGAGAGAAATCTGGCCTTACATAGATATGTAGTGTGAAAACAAAGGAGTATTTTAACAGCCTGTTCAAAATATTGTGGCTACAGTATTCTTTATATTGCACCATAACATGACAAAAGGTAGTTTCTTTGAAGGTTAGTTATGATGTGAAATCTGACACCGTGTTAGTGAACTTATATTCTGTTACATTAAAACATTGGTTTATCCTGAAATGTGGATAGAATGTTCACCCATGCACGCTTCTTAACACATCCATTGGTCACTTGAGAAAATTGGTTCACTGTTAAGCAGCTTCCACCTGTTAGCACACATTTTATTATTCAATGCCAAAGTATTACAGTAGTTAACATAATCACTAGTCTCTTTAAATCAGGAAAAATTTTTAAATATTGGTGAGCAATCTACTTCACAGTGGCAAACATAAATTTCCTAAAACTCTAATTTTTCCTGGAAGTTTAGATTTTATAATTAGCAGGTTGGGCACGGTGGCACACACCTGTAATACCAGCACTTTGGGAAGCTGAGATGGGCAGATCACTTGAGGTCAGGCATTCGAGACCAGCCTGACCAACATGATGAAACCTCGTCTCTACTAAAAACACAAAAATTAACTGGGTGTGGTGGCGCGTGGCTATAATCCCAGCGACTTGAGAGGCTGAGGCAGTAGAATCACTTGAACCCAGGAAGTGGAGGTTGCAGTGATCTGAGATCACACCACTGCACTCCAGCCTAGGCGACAGAGTGAGACTCTGTCCAAAAAAAAAAACACAAAGATTTAATAATTAGCAACAACTATCAGTTGTTTATTTTAATATCACAGGCTCAGTTCATCTGCTTTTAAGAAAATGGCTGGCAAATCTATAAGTCTGAATAACCATAGTTGCCTGTCAATTGTTCTTTCAAACAAAAATGTGTGTTTTTTGGAAAAAGTAGCTAGTTCAACTTGCAACTCAAACAACCACACAAGTGTGATCTTAGATAACGATCATAATTTGGAATGTAACAGAAGTGCTTTATGTGTACTTACCATTTTGTCGCACAGAATACTAAAAAACATGTACTCAAAAGTTGAGATTTAATACAATTAATAATTATTACTGCTTTGTAAGTATTATGGGCTCAATCGTTTGCCCCCTAAATTCATGTTTAAGCCCTGAATCCCATAACCTCAGAATGTGGCTATATTTGCAGAAAGGGCCTTTTGAGAGGTTTTAAGTTAAAATGAGGCCATTAAGGTTGGCCCTAACTCAGTCTGACTGATGTCCTTATAAGAGGAGGAAATGGCCGGGCGCGGTGGCTCAAGCCTGTAATCCCAGCACTTTGGGAGGTCCAGACGGGCGGATCACGAGGTCAGGAAATCGAGACCATCCTGGCTAACATGGTGAAACCCTGTCTCTACTAAAAAATACAAAAAACTAGCTGGGCGAGGTGGCGGGCGCCTGTAGTCCGAGCTACTCGGGAGGCTGAGGCAGGAGAATGGTGTAAACCCGGGAGGCAGAGCTTGCAGTGAGCTGAGATCCAGCCACTGCACTCCAGCCTGGGCGACAGAGCCAGACTCAAAAAAAAAAAAAGGAGGAAATTTGGACACACTATGAGAAGAGACACCAGTGTGCCCCACACAAAGAGGAAAGACCACCCTTTCTTCAGGACACAACGAGAAGCCTGCCATCTGCTTGGAGATGGAGCAGAGAGGCCTTAGAAGAAACCAACCCTGCCGGCACTTTGATCTTGGACTTCTATCCTGTAGAACTGTGAGAAAATAAATTTCTGTTGTTTAAGTCGCCTAGTCTGTGGTATTTCGTTATGGCAGCCTTAGCAAGGTGACACAGTCAGTATCATTTTTAAGTGAAACTAACTTTTTCCCCCTGAAAATTTGTGGCAGTGAAGAATATAATGATTATTAATACAAAGTTGATGCCCCTGCCTTGATTCATGCTAAGGCACCAGCAGTTTTATCCACCATTGCTTTTCCACCATCAGTGTAAATATCAACACAATGAAAAAGGCAAATAATGTTTTGCTGTTATTGTGAAAATAATTCTGACCTCATGGGCTTCCTGAAAAGATCTTGAGGTGCCCAGAGGTCCGTGGGTAACACTTTGAAAATCCCTGTCCTAATTCCGTGTTGTTTGTGCTACCAAAGCTGCAACAGCAGCAGTAAATACCAAGCTCTCTCCACTACTTCACTACTCTCTACCTACTTTGCTAATGACCAGTAGATCAATTGTATCATATGCTTTGAGTGATGGATGAGTGAGTGGTTAGAAGTCATTTGGAGCAGTAGCCTTTCATTTCTGTAGAAATGATTAAATGGATCCACGCATTTTGGTTGGACTCTCTAGAGTCAAGGACCATGGATCTGTATGCCATCTGCCTCTGATTTCTTCTTGGTGGTACTCTGGAAGTCAGATGCTGGATCTATGATGATGGTGGGAAGGCTCAGTGATGACCTGAGAGTCTGTGTATATTTTCTTCAGTACCCATACTATATTTTTGTGGCAATATGTTAGCCCTCCCATTAAAAATAATAAGTGCTTACTTGTTTAAGTGACAGATACTTGAAACTGTAACCTGAGGTTTTTTGCAAAGCCGTAAAGAAGAAGAATGGACCAACATGGCTTGCAGAGTTAATGGGTCAAACAAACAATACACTTAGCAACTGGACAAGAATTAAAAGAGACTAGGATTTTGAACTGAGATCCATATTAAGCCCTAAGAATGGATTAAACCTGGTCAGGCTACCTTATTTGAGGGGTCCGGACACATTTTGGGTTTTGTCAAAACCATCTCTTAGCTTCTCTCTGATGCCCACCCACTGAAGGAGAAGTAGCTTGAAAATCGTCTGATTGGGGTTCATTGGTACAACTGTGGAAGTCTGGAACTGTCCCACCCCCACTTCTAACACAAGGGGAAGACTTGATCTTGAGCTATTACCATTATGTCAAATCTTGAAAGTCAGTGATTTTAAGATATCTCAGCTATGCCTGTGTCTTGAAAAAGAATAATAAGAATCTAAAATGTGCAACATCATTATTAGTGGTTTTCTTGTTCATTTTACTCATATAGTTAGTGACAGAATTCATTGTTGTCTTAGAAATATGTTATATAAACACAAGATTTTAATTTGTCCGAACGCTTACAAATCTAGGGAATTCTTTGAGCAGAGTAGTATTCCTTAAGAAAATATGCTAATTTTTAAGGAAGATACTGTATTTCAAATTTTCATTGTTTAAATTTGCTGTAGACTTGTTGGCCATTTAAAAATGAAAACTTTATTGTTTATTTTTTTGGACAGATTCTCACTCTGTCATCTAGGCTGGAGTGCAGAGGCATGCTCATGGCTCACTGTAGCCTTGACCTCCCAGGTTCAAGTGATCCTCCCACCTCAGCCTCTCTAGTATCTGGGACTGCAGGCATGCACCACTTTGCTTGGGAAATTTTTTGCATTCTTTTGTAGAGACAGGGTTTTGCTATGTTGCCCAGGCTGGTTTAGAACTCTTGGGCTCAAGCAATCTACCTGCCCTGGCTCCCCAAAGTGCTAGGATTACAGGGGTGAGCTAACATGTCCAGCCACAAAATGAAAACTTTAAAAAAGGATTTTATTATAAAATTTTTGAAACTATCCAAAAAGAAGAGATTAACAAAATAAGTATCTATAGAATGATCACCTAGATTTAACAATTGTTAACATTTGTCATATTTTCTATTTATTTTGCTTGAGTATTTAAAAAAATTACAGATAAAATGACAATTCACTTCAGTGTATATTATGAAAAGGAATATTTTTCTACACAACCACAATACCATTTTCCACCTGACAAAGTTAACAGAAATTCCCGAAAATAATTTAATAGCCAACCCATAGTCGAGTTTTCCTAATTTTCCTCCAAATGCTCCAAATGTCTTTTATAGATTCTTTCTCTTTCTTTCTTTCTCTCTTTCTCTCTTTCTTTCTTTCTTTCTTTCTTTCTTTCTTTCTTTCTTTCTTTCTTTCTTTCTTTCTTTTCTTTCTTTCTCTGTCCCTTCCTTCCTTCCTTCCTTCCTTCCTTCCTTCCTTCCTTCCTTCCTTCCTTCCTTCCTTCCTTCCTTTCTTTCTTTCTTTCTTTCTTTCTTTCTTTCTTTCTTTCTTTCTTTCTTTCTTTCTA